>NC_040024.1:13984467-14163842 GCF_000972845.2 Larimichthys crocea
CCCACAGACTGTCTAAAACCTGGACGTAGTCTTCTTGACGTCCCCCGAAGTAGTGCAAACCTGGACGTGTCTTGTACGTTCCCCAAGACTGTCTAAAAACCCTGGACGTAGGTCTCCGTGCGTCCCAGCAGGACTGTTCTAAACCAATGAGCGTTAGTCTCGTGATGACGTCCCCGCAGACTGTTCTAAAACTGCGACTAGTCTCCGATGCATCCCCGCCTGTCTAAAAACCTGGAGTAGTCTCTGTGACGTCCCCGCAGACTGTCTAAACCTGGACTAGTCTCTGTGATGTCCCCGAGGACTGTCTAAAACCTGACGTAGTCTTAGGACGTCCCCGCAGACTGTCTAAACCTGGACGTAGTCTCCTGACTCCCCGCCGGACTGTCTTAACCTGGACTCGTAGTCTCCGTGACGTCCCCACAGACTGACAAAACCTGGACGTAGTCTTTGACGTCCCCACAGACTGTTATAACTAAACAACCTGGACGTAGTCTCGCTGCGCCCCAAGCGAACTGTCTAATTAAATACCTGGACGTAGTCTCTGTGACGTTCCCCACGCCTGTCGGAAAATAAACCTGGACGTATGTCTCGTTGCAGACGTCCCACGCAGGATGTCTAAAAACCTGGACGTAGTCTCTGTGACGTCCCCGCCGGACTGTCTTAAAATTCTGGACGTAGTCTCGGTGACGTCCCCGCAGACTGTTCTTAAAACCTGGGACTTAGTCTCTGTGAGTCCCGCAGATGTCTTAATAAAACCTGGACGTAGTCTCTGTGACGTCCCCGCAGACTGTCTTTAAAACCTGACCCCCTGGCCGTAGTCTTTCCTGACGTCCGCAGACTGTCTCTTTAAACCCCTGGACGTAGTTCTCCTGACGTCCCCCCCAGACTGACGGAAAAACCTTGACGTAGGTCTTTGAAGTCACCACAGACTGCTTTAAAACCTGGACGTAGTCCTCCGTGACGTCCCCACAGGGACTTGACGGGGTGACGGTGACGAAAACCTTTTTTGGGAACGTAGTCTTGACGTCCCAACAGTACTGTCTTTAATTTATTTTTTTAAAACCTGGACGTAGCTACTGACGTCCCCACAGACTGTTCTTCTACTTCTAAAAAACCTGGACGTTAGTCTCATGTGACGTCCCCACGACCTTCGGGAACACCTGGACGTAGTCTTTGACGTCCCCCACAGGACTGTCTTAAAACCGGACTCTCTCTGTCTCTCTCTCTCTCTCTGTCTCTCTCTCTCTGTCTCTCTCTCTGTCTCTCTCTCTCTGTCTCTCTCTCTGTCTGTCTCTCTCTGTCTCTCTCTCTGTCTGTCTCTCTCTCTCTCTCTGTCTCTCTCTCCATCAGGTCAGTTAAAGTGTCTCTCAGCAGCCGTGACGTCACGCGGTCCTCCTCCTCCTCCTCCTCCCTGCAGGAGGAAAACCCTCGTGCTGGAGCAGAGAGGAGCAGAGGAGCAGAGTCCTGCAGACAGCACACACAGACAGACACTCTTCCTCCTCCTCCTCTTCCTCCTTCTCCTCCTCCTCCTCCTCCTCCTCTTCTTCGGCGGTGCTCCCTGCTCGCAGTCATGCTGGACACGCTCACCTTCCTCCTGGAGAAGCTCTTCCTCCTCGCCCACATCAAGCTGTCCAGCCTGCCGCCTCCTCTGGGCGGAGAGCCGCCGCTCACCAGACGCTGCGACCGGGAGGATTCTCCTCCGCAGCCCGCCGGAGCCCCGCAGAAGTTCCAGCGGGGAGACCTGCTCGAGGTCCCGCGGACTTTATTCACCCACTTCGGCATCTACTTGGGCGACAACCGGGTGGCGCACCTCATCCCGGACATCCTGCCGGTGCTGACCTCCGACACCAGGCAGATCCAGGAGATGGTGACCAACACGCGGCTGCTGCTCGGGGTGCTCTCAAAGCGCGCGAGCATCCGGGTGGACTCGGTGGAGGATTTCGCGTACGGAGCCGGCATCATGCTGAACGCCATGGACCGGGCGGTGCGCCGCAGCCCGCTGTCCGGAGAGGAGGTGGCCCGGCGGGCGGAGCGCCTGGTCGGCACAGTGTCCTACAGCCTGCTGTGGAACAACTGCGAGCATTTCGTCACGTACTGCCGCTACGGGACGGCGCAGAGCCTGCAGACCGACAAGGTGAGCGTCTGGGACCGGGTGGCGCCTTTTACGCGCGCGGTGCCAGATTTTACGCGCAGCTTTGAGGGCGGATGCTTTGATGTAGCTTTGACGCGCGGAGCTTAGATTGAAGCGTTCACACTGACGCACCTTTGAACCATTTTAACACCAGTGTCACCAGAACCTTCCAGCCCAAAGAGCACCAGAACACAGCTCAGTCTGGTTCCGTGCGCCTTTACGCACCACACGAGCTCATATCCGACTGTGCAGCCCCATAAACTGCACAAAGCTGCTTCTGTTCGAGGTCTGTGAAGGTGTTTTTGTGTCTTGCATCAGGTTTTAAAAAAAGTGTTTTCTTGTGGGGGGAGGATGGAGGAGTGGACCTCTTAAACTGTGGAAAGAAAGAACCTCAAACCAAAAGTAGATCATAATAACAGGCTGGGTAATGAATACATGATGAGGAAAACCACGAGTCTGAAGCAAAAAGTTCAAAAATCTTCAAAAAAAAGTACAAAAACTTCATAAAACATTTAATTCTTCAGCCTCACGTGTTAGAAAAACGTCTCTAAGTTTGACTGTGGAGGTCTAAAAGGTGAAACTCAAACTCAAAGGTCGACTCCACCTGAGTGCTTCAGCATGTTTTAAAAAAAAAAAAAACGACAGGAAAATCTGGGTCGGCTCCTCGGAAAAGTCCTGAGAACAAGAGCTGCATTCAGCCCGGAGCCAGAAACCAAACAGCCAGTCCAGACTGATGATGATGATGGAGGAGGAGGAGGAGGAGGAGGAGGAGGCGGAGGCGGCTCACAGTTTTCCAGAGTCTCCAAAGTCGGAAAAATCTTTGTAATTATTCGGTGGATTGAAGATGTTTTCATCCAGATGTTTCACAATAAAAGCGGTCTAACTGAGGCCTTTAATGTGAAGCAGCAGTTAGTTCATCCAGCTGATCGATTACAAGCTGTCAGTCCTTCATGGGGGGGGGGGGGGGGGGGTGGTGGTGGTGGTGGGTGGGGGGGGTGGTGGTGGTGGAGTCCGCCATGTCAACATGATCAGAGACATGGGGGAGGGGACAGCCCGTGGTGCAGCAGATCGAGTTTCACTTCCTGTAATCGCTAAACTGGAGCCGAGCCTGCATCTCTTCCAGGTTCATTAAAGGAGAGGGAGGCCCCGGGGGTCAACAGGAGCTCTTACAGGGGCGGGTGGGGGAGCCCTAGAGGGGCCCCACTGTTGAATAAACAAAGGTTCTTTCACTTGAAGTGGGTCGTCCTCGCTCTCCGAGCAGCACTCATGAAGACCAGGTGAAAGGTCTTTCACCTGGTCTTCATCGACGTGTAGAGTTTGAGGATTTCGAATCCGGGACGTTTCCAGACCTCGAGTCAGAGTCAGCTGACCCCTGGATCTGATCTGTGGCCTGTTGTTATGAATTAATATAAATATTTGATTCATGGGCTGATTTCTTTGAACATAAAGAAACTGTGTCGATATGAAGTCAAAGATGTTCGACATAAAACAATAAAAAATTGTTTCAGCTCATTGTTTCTTCTCTTTCAGTTCTGCGAGTGGCTGAAGTCGCTGATCCGGGACCAGCGTAACGTTCTCCTGACGGCGCTCCTCGGACTCCTCTCCATGGCGTGTTTGGGAATATCCTCCAGCACGGCCCTGCCCGCCCTCCTCGTCCCCTTCACCCTGTGGATGGCCAGCTAAGAGCTCCTATTGGATGGATGTTTGAGCCATGTCGGAAGACGACTCACATAGAGGAAGGAGTCGTCTGCAAAAAAGTTTATACATTGACTGTGGTACTACATTTTATTGCTAATAACACCGTAGAGACTGAACTTTGAAGACTCTGACAGTAGAAAAAGAAAAAGGGAAAACATCACCGAGCACCACCCAAACTGTTTGACTGACAGGTTTGTGAGGTGATGAGCGCTTAGCAACAAAAACCGAAACAGTTTGAGGCCAGTGTGGCGACGAAGAGACCAAAGATAACCGAATGATTACTGCTTTTATTTTGAAGGAGTGATGTGAATGATGTTTTTGTGCATTTGTTGTCTTCCAGTATGACCGAGCGTAACTTAGAACCTTTTCCCAACATCACAGGACACGTGACGGCAAACCACGGAGCAGACATTGCTTCTGTAATAATCAAGTTTTCAAACAAACACCCGTATCTCACAGGTAGACGTGCTACGTGCCAGTTCTTCTTCTTCTGTGTTGGAAATACGACCAAACTTTGAGTGTTGAGTTGAAATATGAAAGCCAGAAATGCTGTACACGCTCACACCTTCAGTTAGATAGCGTAATAATGACTGACACACATTAGTTAGCAGCGAGGGCAGACCAACGATCTGTTACTGACCCTGAAAAGATTCAGCTCACTGTCCAGGACTGTAGATGGAAACCTGTTTATTTGGAGAACACTGAGCGTTTTAAAGAAGTCTTTTTTTCCATCACGTTCTTGTTTCCGAGCTCGATCACGAACACGTTTTACATTCTCACTGTGGCGGCCGTCTCGTCTGCTTCCTGTCGGCGCCCCTGTACTTCCTGTCGGCGCCCCTCTGCACTGCAGCCCGGTGAAGCTCTTCATGTAAATATGTGTAGATATCATGGCGACCTGACTGTTCTCTAACAGTCCCAAACTTTTGTACAGAATTTATTTTTATGACGCCGTAACACTTTATACTGAGTTTGAATGTAAATAAAGGAAGTGGAAACAGAGCGGGCGTGTTGGAGCCGTTTGTTACAAGATTACATTTTCTTTATGGACGTAGTCTCTGTGACGTCCCCACAGACTGTCTAAAACCTGGACGTAGTCTCCGTGACGTCCCCACAGACTGTCTAAAACCTGGACGTAGTCTCCGAGACTCACAGACTGTCTAAAACCTGGACGTAGTCTCCAAAACGCCAGACTGTCTAAAACCTGGACGTAGTCTCTGTGACGTCCCCGCAGACTGTCTAAAACCTGGACGTAGTCTCTGAGACGTCAGACTGTCTAAAACCTGGACGTAGTCTCTGTGACTCACAGACTGTCTAAAACCTGGACGTAGTCTCTGAGACGTCTCTGCAGACTGTCTAAAACCTGGACGTAGTCTCTGAGACGTCAGACTGTCTAAAACCTGGACGTAGTCTCTGAGACTCACAGACTGTCTAAAACCTGGACCTAGTCTCTGAGACTCACAGACTGTCTAAAACCTGGACGTAGTCTCGGAACTCACATACTGTCTAAAACCTGGACGTAGGCTCGTGACGTCCCGCCGACTGTCTAAAAACTGGACCGTGTCTCTGCACGTCACCGCGACGTCTAAAACCTGGACGTAGTCTCGGTACGTCCCCGCAGACTGTACTAAAAACCTGGACGTAGTCTCGAGACTCACAGACTGTCCACTTCTTATTTACCTGGTTACTCTTTGAAATGAAATGATTGAATGAAATGAAACTCTGTGTTCCTGCATTCATTTTTCCCTCTGAGCCTCCGTATGAACGCTCTGCTCTCGCAGTACAACATCTCTCTCGTTAGTGACCGCTCTATCCAAACTAAGGCACATGTCCATGTTAAGCACCAGAACAACACGTTACATTCTCACGACAAACACGACTCATAGAACTCTGCACATGTTTACGTCTGAAGAATTAAACTCTCTCTTCAATGAAGTCATCTCTGCAGAATATAAATTTGACTTTTCCACAGATGTCACAGTAATATTTTGATTTATATCTTAAGCATTAATGTTAAACAGGAGCTAACCGGTTTATGGGTTTATGTTTATTTATTTATTTTGTTATGTTCTATTATATATTTTATTTTTTTATTTTATCTTAC
This sequence comes from Larimichthys crocea, assembly GCF_000972845.2. Taxonomy (NCBI): domain Eukaryota; kingdom Metazoa; phylum Chordata; class Actinopteri; family Sciaenidae; genus Larimichthys; species Larimichthys crocea. The sequence goes on from NC_040024.1 coordinate 13,990,398, forward strand.
TTTATTTATAATTTTGTATTTGATGTTTTTTTAATTTAAGTATTTTTTTTATTTTATTTTAATTTATTAATTTTGTTTGATTTTATTTATTATTTTTTTTATTTTATTTTATTTTATTTTATTTTTTTTATTTTTTCACAGGGCCGTGTCCTCTGTTTGTCCCCCTCCGTGCCGCGATCGCCGTTGCTGTTGGCTGCCGAGCCCCGGCGCGCTGTCAGTCCCAGCGGCGCGAGCATTGCCGTTGTTGGTTGCAGTCTCGTTGTGTCGTTCCGGAGTCGTTCAGACAAAATGTCGGACGGAGCAGGGGAATAGGCAACGTTCCTCAGGCTAGCTCCGTGCTAGCTCTGCGTTAGCTCCGTGCTAGCTCCGTGCTAGCTTTTAGCTCTTCTTGTTGTTGGTTGTTTAAACTTTATTAACGTATTTTAAAGTTTGAACACAGGAGGTGCTGTGTTCTGTTAACTTCATCTAAATTAGATTAATAATAAAAAATAGCAGACAGCTGAAACTTGAAGTCAAAGTATTTGACGTTAGCTTCGTGCTAGCTCTGTTTAGCTCCGTGTTAGCTCCGTGTTAACTCCGTGCTAGCTTTGTAGCTCGTCTTGTTTGTTTGTTTAAACTTTATTAACGTTTTTTAATAAGCTCGAACTCAGGAGGTGCTGTGTTCTTTAACTTTCATCTAAATTAGAGCTGAAACTGAAGTCAAGTTTTGACGTTAGCTCAGTTTAAACTGAAGTTTGTGGAATAAAATTATGTTATTTATTTATGTCATTTGGTTTGGTTTGACATCTGACAGATTTAGAATCACAGTCGTCATGTGTAAAATAATAACATAGTAATCTTTGTCAAAACCACTCAAATTAAAACTACAATCATGCTCAGGTTAGAAAGCTAATAAACTGACTACGGTAAACAAACGGAGTAAGAAGATGAGCTAACACAGCTAACAGAGACTGAGCAACAGCAGCTACAGACTGAGGAGCTAACAAGGAGCTAAAAGCAAGCTGAAAACTGAGCTAACAGAGCGAAAAGCACAAACAGATGAGCAACATGGCTAACAGCAGTTACAGACTGAGCTAACATGAGCTAGCAGCGGCAACAACAGAGCTAACATTAGCTAACAAGACTGAGCTAACATAACTAACAGCAGCTAACAAACAGAGCTAACAGAGCTAACAGCAGCTAACAACAGAGCAACATGAGCTAACAGCAGCTAACAGACTGAGCTAAACAGGAGCTAAAAGCAGCTAACAGACTGAGCTAACATAAGCTAACAGCAGTAACAACAGCTAACAGACTACAGAGCTACAACAGAGCTAACAAGAGCTAAAAGCAGCTAACAACTGAGCTACATGAGCTAACAGCAGCTAACAAACAAGCTAACAATGAGCTAACAGCAGTTAACAAACAGAGCTAACATGAGCTAAATAACAGCAGCTACAGACTGAGCTAACATGTAGCTAACAGCAGTTAACAAACAGGCTAACAGAGCTAAACAGCAGCTAACAGACTGAGCTAACATGAGCTAACAAACAGAGCTAACATGAGCGCTAACAGCAGCTAACAAGACTGCGAGCTAAACAGCAGCTAACAGACGAGCTAACATGAGCTAACAGCAGCTAACAACAGAGCTAACATGAGCTAACAGCAGCTAACACAGAGCTAAAAGAGCTAACAGCAGCTAACAAACAGAGCTAACATGAAACATGAGCTAACATCGCTTAACATGAGCAACAGCAGCTAACAAACAGAGCTAACAAACAGAGCTAACATGAGCTAACAGCAGCTAACAGACTGAGCTAACATGAGCTAACAGCAGCTAACAAACAGAGCTAACATGAGCTAACAGCAGCTAACAAACAGAGCTAACATGAGGTAACAGCAGCTAACAAACAGAGCTAACATGAGCTAACAGCAGCTAACAAACAGAGCTAACATGAGCTAACAGCAGCTAACAGACTGAGCTAACATGAGCTCGTCACGGCGCTCTAACGTTAAATTTCAGTGTTTCTGCTTTTGTCACGTGACCCGAACGCCTCGTTTGTCGAGGCAGACAGCGACCGGGCGTCTGATGGCGAGGCAGAGGGAGCGTCCGGCAGAGTCAGCCCGCTGGTGGGCGTGGCCGAGTTCATCGCGTCCTGCGCCAAACAGATGGCGCTGCTCGATCTGATGGAGAAGACGGGGTACAACATGGTGCAAGTGAACGGACAGAGGATGTACGGAGGGCCGCCGCCAGGTGAGTCATCTTACAGACTGGTCCAGCAGCGGTCAGCCCAGATTGACGTTTGTCCGGCGGTCTCGTTGGTGAACTGGATGTTTGCGTGTTGTAGGTTGGGAGGGTCCGCCACCGCCGCACGGCTCCGAGGTGTTTGTGGGGAAGATTCCCAGAGACATGTACGAAGACGAGCTGGTCCCGCTGTTCGAGAGAGCCGGCAGATTGTACGAGTTCAGGCTGATGATGGAGTTCAGCGGGGAGAACCGCGGCTACGCCTTCGTCATGTACACCAACAGGTAGCTGTCTGCTTCTCTCTGTTTTTATAACAAAGACTTTAACGTGGTCCTAACGGGGTCGGGTCGGTGTTGTGGTCCAGAGAAGCGGCTCAGAGAGCCATCCAGATGTTCGACAACCACGAGATCCGTCCAGGGAAGTTCCTCGGAGTGTGCATGAGCCGGAACAACTGCCGCCTCTTCATCGGCTCCATCCCTAAAGACAAGAAGAAGGAGGAGATCATGGAGGAGATGAAGACGGTACGAACACCACCGACCAACACTCGTACCACAACAATGAAAGAACGTGAAATTAACTTGTAATTAACTCATTAAGGGATGTTTTTCTGCCTTTGCTGGTCTCAGAGATTCCAAATTAAGACTTCCCGTTCTGGTCTGTAGTAGGCCACGTTCTGGTCTGTAGTAGGCCACGTTCTGGTCGGTCGTAGGCCACGTTCTGGTTTGTAGTAGGCCACGTTCTGGTCTGTAGTAAACCACGTTCTGGTCTGTAGTAGGCCACATTCCGGTCTGTTGTAGGCCACGTTCCGGTCTGTCGTAGGCCACGTTCCGGTCTGTAGTAGGCCACGTTCTGGTCTGTAGTAAACCACGTTCTGGTCGGTAGTAGGCCACGTTCTGGTCTGTCGTAGGCCACGTTCTGGTCTGGATTGGTGACTCCAAAGCGCCGAGCGACCTCCTGACCTCATATTTTCACTGACTTCAGTTAATAATGTTGGGCAGCTGATCGATGCGCGGCGTATCACACAATGAAAGTGCAGAAAACTTGTTTTTCCTCCTCTGACGTCAGGAATCATCAACATGTTTCTGCCTCTGACGTTTCCTCCACCTCTCCTTGTTGGTCAGCTGACAGACGGGGTGGTGGATGTCATCGTGTTTCCGAGCCCCATGGATAAGAGCAAAAACCGAGGCTTCGCCTTCGTCGAGTATGAAACCCACAAAGCTGCAGCCATGGCCAGGAGGAAGCTCATCCCGGGTACGACTCTCTGCATCCACCTTTAACACAGCTGTAGATCTACACGTCATCTTCTACATGTTCTGACTCTGGGTCAGTTCCTAAGTTTATCCAGCAGGGGGAGGTAGAACCCAGAGCACAGGTAGACTTATGGTCCACAAACCAAATGAAACTTCTTCATGTCAGTATTTTACAGAAGCAGACTGGGCTCATGAGATAAACAAAGTCAGAACACAGCAGGTGAAGTACCAGAGTTTAGTCCATGAATCCACCTGGATAGTCTCCTGTCAGAATGTATCAATATATCAATCATCAGCTCTTGAAATGTCTCAAATTTAACTTGAAGTTCAAACTTCTAGAAACCTCCCAACACTTTCAGATTTAAAGAGTCTGATTCTTCTGCAACAGTTTCAGGGCGAGCTCACAAAGCGCCTCACGAGAGACGTTTAAAACGTTTAAAATGAAAGTAGGGAACAATAACACAAGTAATAACAGACAATAACAACTTGACAGAAGGTGAGAGAAATGTCGAGCTGCTTTTAAAGGCTTCAACAGAGACAGCAGAACATTCGACGGTGTCGTTCTTCAGTCCTGATCAGACGACCTGTGTGACCTGCTGGACCAACGATGAAACATCACATACATCCTCACTGTGAAACTTTGTCTTTTGTTGACATGTTGAATTATAAGTGCGCTTTTTGGAAACTTTGTGGCTCCGATGTGTTAACAGGAAACTTCCAGCTGTGGGGTCAGTCCATCCAGGTGAACTGGGCCGTGCCTGAGAAAGATGCAGACGAGGAGGTCATGCAGCGCGTCAGAGTCCTTTATGTAAGTAAACGAGTCCGTCCTTGAGTCCCCAGAAAAATACCTCTTGAGACTGTCCGGGACAAACTTTCTTAAATTCTGGATCACTCCAGTTGTTCAGGACCTCCTGCCCGGCTCGCCAAAAGGTCAGTGAAATATTCAGCAGCTCGTTCAGCTCCGAGGTGAGGAGCTGCTCGCCCTCTAGAGGATCAATTACTGTGAGGCTTTTACTCTGAAACGCCGAGATACAAGCCCAAAGGCCTCATACGGATTTGTTAGAGGGGGGTGCATTTTTAGCATAGGGAGCCCAGAGGAGCATCAAACCCTCTGTGTGGTTTGAGTGAGCGCTGCACTGATTCACAGTAACTACAGCTAACAAGCTTGTTGACTACAAATCATGCTGGTAATCACAGCAAGATATCAGAGAGCATCATTTAACAGAAGTCTGAAGCACGAGCAGCAAAGGTCGTGGTTTCGTAGTCCGTACATTTTCTTCTGATTATTCGGGTCGGGTTGCGGTGGCAGCAGGTTTAGCGAGGCCTTCCAGATGTCCCTCTCATCAGCAACACACTCCAGCTCCTCCTGGGGGATCCTGAGGCGTTCCCAGGCCAAATGAAATATATAGTCCCTGCAGCAAGTTCTGGGTCTGACCCGGGGTCTTCTTGGATGTTCCCGGGACAACACCTAAGGAAGGCGCCTAGGAGGATCCTGATCAGATACTGACACGAAGGAGCAGTGACTCTACTGCTTTGCCTTGACGGTCCTGCAGTACAGCTGGCTCCACGCCAACCTGCCAGTCCATTTCACTTCAACTACGTCGCTTGGGGCAGCAACTTCCTCCCAATCCAGAGGAAGCAGTCCACCTAATCGTGTTTCCATCAGCGTTTGGAACAATTGGACGGTCAATTTAGCTGACGTCTTCCCACTGTGGGACTGTGGGCGGTGGAGAAAAGACAAGAAAAGCAAGACTCCAAGGACGTCTCCAAGGATCAGCCCCTTGGAGCTACAATAATCAGGTTCTGGATCAGGGTCGGTGGGTGGTGCAGATTGGCCCACACGTCACCAAAGTTCTGTTTTGTTGGACTTTTTCAGGGGAAAATATGCAGGACTTGAAGACCCACAACGTACTGACACAATCCAATCAAACCTTTATAACTGTTTGTTTGTTTGTGTCCTCTCCAGGTGCGTAACCTGATGCTGAGCACCACTGAAGAAACCCTCCGCCTGGAGTTCTCCCGCTTCAAACCGGGCTCCGTGGAGCGAGTCAAAAAGGTCACCAACTACGCCTTCGTCCACTACCGCTGCCGCGACGACGCCGTGACCGCGCTGAGCCTCATGAACGGCGCGCAGATTGACGGGGTCAGCGTGGAGGTGATGCTGGCCAAACCGCCCGGGATTAAAGACGGGGGTATGGCTGGGAGGAGGTACAACTGCAGGGGGTACCTGGGAAACAACGAAGCAGGAGCAGGAGGAGGAGGAGAAGGAGGGATGATGGGAGACGGATGTTCTTCACTGAGGTCGATGTCCCACCCTGCACGCCCCGGGAGCCCGTTCTACACCGGAGCAGTTGGTGAGGACAAACTTTCACAAAGTTCAGGACCAAATATCTTGACGTGGACAAAGTAAAGTTGTTGTTTTTGGACAGTCTGTCCACAGTAGAACCATCAGATATGAGGGACACATGCCTACAAATGTTAGAATCTCACGTTGACACGTCGAGAGATTTCTGTCTCGGTCGAGACATTTTTCTGCCTCTGGAAAACTTCTTTTAAAAAGTGTCCACAGTAATGATCACAACAGTAACAGGAAAGCCCGACCACCCAAACAATCAGAATGTGCAGAATGTGCTCGTACATTAACTCTAATGGAGCGTCGTGTTGCTTCAGATGAGGTCTGCCTGTAAAAATCCAACGTGACGAGCTTTCATCTGGCAGGTTTGAGACTTCGTCTCATCCATTACAAACCACATTCATCGAGTTGTTCTCGTGTGCTGATAATCGTCTGGTGACGAAGCCAAACTGCAGTTTCCCGTCGGCCCCCGCAGACTTTTTTTTTGTGAAAATGAGAAAACGCTCTCACAAATGGACTGTGAAATAATTCATGAGAGGAAAGATGTCCTGCTTTGATAGAGGCGGCGGAGACGTATATGAGGTAGATTCGTGAGAAATTAAAGATTTATTCTGGGAGTTCATTGCACAGTGGAGAGAGGAGCACTGGGTGGAGACAGGAAAGGGTGTAGGACGTGAGGAGGGATTAATGGAGGTGGAGATTTAAGGAGCTGCTTCTGGTCCAGCAGCTGAATGAATTAAAAGCTGCCCGACGTTCAGTTACACATAAACACAATGACTCTAATTAACGGTAATTAAGTAACAACCGCTCCGTCAGGCTCTGTAGAATCATTATTGATCGACCTGTTTTTTCTAATCTTGCTGAATCCGTCTTGTTGGTCTCTGTGCCCGGACCCGGTCCAGTCTTGCCCCTGAGCCCTCTAAACTAAAATAGTCCAGAGTACAGGTGAGCAGCCTTCACGAGGACTTTAACCCAGAAAATAAGCAACTAATGAGCCTCAAGCCAAGTGTTAAGTATGAAGAAGAGCATTAACAACTGAACATCAAGCTCCAAAACTTATTCGAAACATGAAATTGATCTGAATGACGTCAGATGTGTTGTCACTGTTGGTTTGACAATGTGTCCTGACATGCTCGTCTAAATTAACGACATAATTAGCAGAACTGGACATGCTTCGTATATCACGGCGATTCCAGCAGCTCAAGTGTTTTGTTTTACCGACAGCTAATGAAGAAGGTCACGCAGATGTGACAGGCGGTTCAAGCGTGAACGGTGTTTACACGCTGCGTTAACAACACGCGTCCACTCCAGTCTCAAACGGTTTCCAGCTTCGGAGAAACTCGTAACGTGCTCGAGCCGACAGAAAGCAGCCAGGCAGATTTCTGGACGGACGGAGACGTGGAGGCTGATAAACCGAGAGAGAGAGCTTTAAAGATCTGAGTCACCCGGCTCTTAACGAGCACGTTCATTAACAACGCTTTAATGAGTCCACGTTCAGTCACAGCAGAGACAGGAGCCTGTAACCACACCCACCTGTCAATCAAAGCGTCCACACTCTTAATTCTGCATAATGTGTTTGTCTCTGTCCACAGAGGACCCGGACAGGTGTGTGGTCCCCCTGATCCCGGGCACTCCCCTGTCCCCCACCAGCCTCCAGGCTCTGGATCAGAGTCAGATCGGCTCGGCCGTCAGTCTGCTCGAGCTTTACTGCCGCAAAAACTACTGGTCACCACCCGAGTACCACCTGTACTCCACACCTGGGCAGGACGGGAAGCTGTTGCTCATCTACAAGGTCCTTTACACTAAATCCAAGACACACATGCAGACTTTTAAACGAGGTCAGAGAGGCGGTAACGCCGAGGGCTTCACCTCGCTTCAACAGCGATCGATGTAGAGAGTCCTCAGGACCAGCAGATGGTCGTTTAGTGCACCCACAAATAAAAAGTAATGGGATGTTGCGTTGTGTTTCCCTTCGGTTCACTCGGTCTTCCACCACACCGAACCTTCTCACATGGACTTTAAAGCTTTTACTGAACCGCCCTTCATGCTGGCATTGATTAGATCCACTGTACAAAACTTTACTTGTAAAGTTGGTTCACCTGTCGGTCACGTTATTCAGTTTTTAACAAAGGACAAAACTTCACCTGACATCCATTAATGTCGCTTCACCTCATCTCACCATACCTGACCTGTGTCACGTCACGCTGTTTCAGCTCAGCTTACTTCACCTTCATGTCACGCCACACCACGTCACGTCACGCCACGTCACCTTCACGTCATGTCACCTTCATGTCACGTCACCTTCACGTCACCTTCACGTCACGTCACGTCACGTCACCTTCACGTTACCTTCACGTCACGTCACGTCACATCACGTCACCTTCACGTCACCTTCACGTCACCTTCACGTCACGTCACGTCACCTTTACGTCACGTCACGTCACGTCACCTTCACGTCACGTCAGGTCACCCTCACGTCACATCACGTCACCTTCACATCACGTCACCTTCACATCACGTCACGTCAAACTGCATTTTACACACACTGTATAAATACATACATCTTTATGGATATTATTAAAAACAAAGAAACTCAGGACCTAAAGGCTGTGTGTGTGTGTGTGTGTGTGTGTGTGTGTGCGCAGGTGGTGATCCCGTCAACACGAAGCAATTTCATGTCCGACAAGCTGTGTGCGCAGCTGGATGACGCCAAAGAGGTGGCTGCACAGAACGCCCTGTGGACCCTGGGTACTGTCCAACACACACACACACACACACACACACACACAGACACACACACTGTGACCTGCTGTTTACCTGTCTGTATCCATTCTTTCACCTAATGAGTGTTCGTTTACTGCAAAGACTTTGTTTGGTCCCCTGTTTGCTTGGAGGTCTCCTGTTGGTGAACGTGAAAGAACAGTGAAGTCCACTGTTGGACAGGATCGCCAGAACACATATACTGACACACCTTGCTACTTTGCCAACGGTGAACTGTCCGAATACACCAACCAAGTGGGGACAAACAAAAAAAACAACAAAATCTTACTGCAGATCTACTTTTTAAAACCTTTAAAGACAAGTGTTTGTTTACTGCTCTGCGACACAAATATTACAAGAAGTAATCAGAAGTAACTTGGCTGCATGCATTAATATCAAAGAGCTTTAATCATATAAATCATATTGTTACACTGATGCAGTAGTTTTAATGTCCCCTGTTGGCTTGTGTAACGACGGTGTCCACTGTTGGACAAGTACACAAGTACAGTGTGATGTGTCTGCTGCTTGTTTCACCTGGACGCACGCTGTAAGTCACCTGAGCGGAGGTGAGCTGGTCTGTGGAGGAGCTTAGCGTCAAAGTTTTGATGCGGTGACAGAGTCTGTCTCGGAGGAGTTTGTTTAAACCGTGACGAGTCCCGTAAATATCGTAAAAGTCGCTCTTTGGTTTCTGTTGGTTTAACCGTCTGTTTCGTCGCAGCTCGAGAGTTTATATCGTTTACTCTGGTGCAGAGGCGTCGTAAAGGAAAGTGTCGGTACAGTAAATATGAGAGTTTTTATGAGCCGCTCATAATCTACCGTCCTGCAGGAGCGCGCCTTTTAAAACACTTCATTTATATTCAGACAGGACCGGCTGCGTCTCCGCAGCCTCGAGCTGAAGCAGCTCATGTTATTACATTTGTAGTCTTCATCTGACCTTCATCGTTTATTAAGATTCACATCATTTCCTCTTCTTCTAGTGTTTAACACGTACACCACGAGGATACAGCAGAGATGTCACACCGTACACAACGAGAGCGAACTCCTCGAGCAGGTCATAATATTTGGATCTCGTTAGGCAGCCTCGTTATGGTGTGGTTCATCTGGACGCTGTAGGTTTTTTAGGCGTTCTCATGATGTTCTCGTGATGGCGTGGCGGCTGGAAAGACATCAAGACTCTGCCTGAATATTCTTTTTGTTTTAGCTGTCAGTCAGGACACGAGTCACGTGAAACCTCCTCAAACGACGAAATAAATCCAAACAGCGAACGCGTGAACAGACAACTTAACTTCAGCCAGCAGGTGCGATCGAGGTGTTTTGTCTCCAGGTTGGGGAGCTGTCCTGTCATCCATCTTCATGTGGACGTAGTCAAATAAAGGTTAGACGGAAAGGAAGGCCACGTTCACGACGTCTCAGATACACGACCGCTGAACAGATGGTGGATTTCTAACATTTCTAACATTGTTCACAAACTTCTTGTAACACAGCTGCCGTGTCCTGAATACCGTCCCTCTGAAAATGAACTGGTCTTCTCGGGGGTTGAAGCTTGAGCTGGAAGTAAAAGCCACACAGAGGAAACATTTCCGAGCACAAAGAGGTCGACGTTTGTAATTCAAATGTTTTTTAATGAACTCTCAGGAAGCAGCGACCACAAACCGACCCGCCGCAGTTCAAAATGTTTTTTTTTTTACACACGAGATGTGACTTTGAAAAGTTGCAGAGTGCCTCGGCGCTTTAAATCAAACTCTCTTACGCTGCATCCATTTTTTATTACGCTCGCAGCTCCAGAGAGCTGAATATGTCTGCCAGTGATAGAGCCCAACCCAAACATACAGAGTATCTCCACCTCCTCCTGCATTCTTTATCTGTCTTCGTCCTGTTGCTGCAGACCTCCGTCCCTGCAGGATCTCACACAGACGATGAATCTTTACAGTTTAATTATGAAATGTGATTTTACTCCGACCAAAACTGCAAGTACTGTTTGAATTAGAATTATTCTGTGAATTAAACAGTTCAACAGTCAGGCTTAAACCACTTGAAGCTGGATCGTCTCAGAGACTACGTCCAGGTTTTAGACAGTCTGCGGGACGTCACGGAGACTACGTCCAGGTTTTAGACAGTCTGCGGGGACGTCTCGGAGACTACGTCCAGGTTTTAGACAGTCTGCGGGACGTCACGGAGACTACGTCCAGGTTTTAGACAGTCTGCGGGGACGTCTCGGAGACTACGTCCAGGTTTTAGACAGTCTGCGGGACGTCACGGAGACTACGTCCAGGTTTTAGACAGTCTGCGGGGACGTCTCGGAGACTACGTCCAGGTTTTAGACAGTCTGCGGGACGTCACGGAGACTACGTCCAGGTTTTAGACAGTCTGCGGGGACGTCACGGAGACTACGTCCAGGTTTAGACAGTCTGCGGGGACGTCACGGAGACTACGTCCAGTTTAGTCTGAATGACGTTGATGGCAGTAGGGAATCAAGCTCTTCTTCCTTGTCTTTCCCCTCTCTCCTCCTCTCTCCTCTCCCTCTCGCTCTCTCTCTCCTCTCCCTCTCCTCTCCCTCCCTCTCTCCTCCCTCCCTCCTCTCGTCCTCTCTCCTCTCCGCTCTCCCTCTCCCTCCTCTCTCCTCCTCCTCTCTCCTCTCTCTCCTCTCCCTCCTCTCCTCCTCTCTCCTCTCCTCCCTCTCCTCTCTCTCCTCTCCTCCAGACTCGTCCTTCCTGAATGGAGCCTCCTGTGATTCTCCCAGCAGCCCCTCCTCCGCTCGCACCCCCCCCCTTCACCTCCTGCCTCTCTCCTCCTCCTCCCCCGCCGTCGCCCTTCCACCTCTCCTCCCTGTCGTTTCTGACCACGCTCACCCCTCCTCCCTCCAGAGACAGAGGCACTACATCAGCTCCCAGTCGCTTTCTCTGACGGTGAGACAGCGTCAATCTGTGGTTTACTGTGATAACCAGAGTTTACAGACCTTCATCACATGTCCAGCGCAGTGAAGACCTTCATCACATGTCATGCTGCAGTGTAGACCTTCATCACATGTCATGCTGCAGTGAAGACCTTCATCACAGGTCCATGCTGCAGTGAGACCTTCATCACATGCCATGCTGCAGTGTAGACCTTCATCAATGTCCAGCTGCGGAAGACCTTCATCACATGTCCATGCTCGTGAACCTTCATCACTGTCCATGCTGCAGTGAAGACCTTCATCACATGTCATGCATGCAGTGAAGCCTTCATCAATGTCCATGCTGCAGTGAAGACCTTCATCACATGTCATGCTGCAGTGAAGACCTTCATCACATGTCCATGCTGCAGTGAAGACCTTCATCAATGTTCATGCAGTGAAGACCTTCATCACATGTCCATGCTGCAGGGAAGACCTCATCACATGTCCATGCGTGCAGTGAAGACCTTCATCACATGTCCATGCTGCAGTGAAGACCTTCATCCATTATGTGGCAGATCATGCTGCAGTGAAGACCTTCATCACATGTCCAGGCGCAGTGAAGACCTTCATCACATGTTCATGCAGTGAAGACCTTCATCACATGTATTGCAGTGAAGACCTTCATCACAGTTCCATGTGCAGTGAAGACCTTCATCACATGTCCATGCTGCAGTGAAGACCTTCATCACAGTCCATGCTGCGTGGACCTTCATCACATGCCATGCTGCAGTGAAGCCTTCATCACATGTCCATGCTGCAGTGTAGACCTTCATCACATGTCCATGCGCGGTGAAGACCTTCATCACATGTCCATGCTGCAGTGAAGACCTTCATCACATGTCCATGGCAGTGAAGACCTTCATCACATGTCATGCTGCGTGAAGCCTTCACAATGTCCATGCTGCAGTGAAGACCTTCATCACATGTCCATGCTGCAGTGAAGCTTCATCACATGTCCATGCTGCAGTGAAGACCTTCATACATGTCAGGCAGTGAAGACCTCATCCAATGTCCATGCTGCAGTGAAGACTTCATCACATGTCCATGCTGCAGTGAAGACCTTCATCACATGTCCATGCTGCAGTGAAGACCTCATCACATGTCCATGCTGCAGGGAAGACCTTCATCACATGTCATGCTGCAGTGAAACCTTCATCCATGTCCATGCTGCAGTGAAGACCTCATCACATGTCCATGCGGCAGTGAAGACCTTCATCACATGTTCATGCAGTGAAGACCTTCATCACATGTTCATGCAGTGAAGACCTTCATCACATGTCATGCTGCAGTGAGACTCATCACATGTCCATGCTGCAGTGAAGACCTTCATCACATGTCCATGCGCGTGAGACTTCTCACAGTCCATGCTGCAGTGAAGACCTTCATCACATGTCCATGCTGCAGTGTAGACCTTCACAACTGTCCATGCTGCGGTGAAGACCTTCATCACATGTCCATGCTGCAGTGAGACCTTCATCACATGTCCATGCTGCGGTGAAGACTTCATCACATGTCCATGCTGGCATGAAGACCTTCATCACATGTCCATGCTGCAGTGAAGACCTTCATCACATGTCATGCTGCAGTGAAGACCTTCATCACATGTCATGCTGCAGTGAGACCTTCATCACATTGCCATGCGCAGTGGAACCTTCATCCACATGTCCATTGCTGCAGTGAAGACCTTCATCACAGTCCATGCTGCATGTAGACCTTCATCACATGTCCATGCTGCAGTGAAGACCTTCATCACATGTCATGCGCTGCGTGAAGACCTCATCAAATGTCCATGTTATGCCAGTGAAGACCTTCATCACATGTCCATGCTGCATGAAGACCTTCATCACATGTCCATGCTGCAGTGAGACCTTCACATTCATGTCCATGCTGCAGTGAAGACCTTCATCACATGCCATGCTGCAGTGAAGACCTTCATCACATGTCATCGGCTGCAGTGAAGACCTTCATCACATGTCCATGCTGCAGTGAAGACCTTCATCACATGTCCATGCTGCAGTGAAGACCTTCATCACATGTCCATGCTGCAGTGAAGACCTTCATCACATGTCCATGCAGTGAAGACCTTCATCACATGTCCATGCTGCAGTGAAGACCTTCATCACATGTCCATGCTGCAGTGAAGACCTTCATCACATGTCCATGCTGCAGTGAAGACCTTCATCACATGTCCATGCAGTGAAGACCTTCATCACATGTCCATGCTGCAGTGAAGACCTTCATCACATGTCCATGCTGCAGTGAAGACCTTCATCACATGTCCATGCTGCAGTGAAGACCTTCATCACATGTCCATGCTGCAGTGTAGACCTTCATCACATGTTCATGCAGTGAAGACCTTCATCACATGTCCATGCTGCAGTGAAGACCTTCATCACATGTCCATGCTGCAGTGAAGACCTTCATCACATGTCCATGTCAGTCCTGTAGGGTCCTGAGGGGATCAGTGGGTGGTCATGGGTGTAAACAGTTCTGGAGCCAGCTCAGCTGTGCCAGCTGGTCAAACCTCTGAATCTGCAGTGATTCCTCTCATATGCAACACTAATCAAGTAAAGATTTAACTGTAATTAAGGGAATTACCGTAATGAGCTGGTCTAATTAACATTTCCAATAAGCCTACAGTCACAGTTTATAATCAGTGGACAGAGCGTCACTGTCTCAAAGCTGCATCTTCCGGTCCAGCAGGGGGCAGCGTCACCTCTCAGCTGATTTATCCGCTCAGTGAACAGTTCGAGGCCCCAGTCTTTAGGTTCAAGTCTTCTCCTACAGAGCCTGATGTTCATGTAGTAAGCCATGGTCTCATTCAGAGTCCAGCTCGACACACGAGGCTCAGCAGACTCGGATCAAACTGTCAAACAGAACCGAGCAGCAGGTCCGAGCTCTCCAAATGTGCTCTCTTCTGGCTCCAGCAGTGCCGAACACGAGGCTTCAGAGCCAGGTGTGAGTCCAACATTGGCTCTTTTAGCTGCTGAGGATAAAATCTGGCTCTTCAGAAGCTGAACGCTCCTCTGTGTTCACTAACTAGTCTCTAACAGATCAGTTAAGTTGTGTCCGAAGCTGAAACTAAAGACTGTAAAGCTACACCTGTGCTTCATGAGTTCTTCTGATCCTCCAGGATCTGTGGAGCAGGTTTCTCTGCATCCTCTAGGTCTTTAATGTGTTCTGTCTCCTGTTTTTGCAGGAGGACATTTCACGTCTGAGATTTAGCGGCAAGAAGACAATCCAAGGACAAGAAGGACGACACAAGGCAGGACTGTCTTTATTGTGATTATTTTCCCCGCAGTGTTTGTAGGACGTGCTGCGAGTCCTCCATCTGTTTGTTCCAGTCAGAGATGAGGGAGGACAATATTTAGTTTCCGCTTCGCTTTCTTCTCTCTATCGCGTCTGGTTTAGAAAAGTAGTAACCAAAAAGACGTTCAGCGTTTATGAAAACACAAGTCCAGCTGATAAAAAGTCTTGTGTCCACCTCTGTTCAATGTCAGTGTCAGCCCCCTCCTCTGCTCACCGTTTTCATTTTCCTACGACCAAAGTCAATCAATCTTATATCTTTAACTTTTACACAATTCTGCCGTGATGTCAGAGTTTCTACATCAAACATGAGAAAACAGTCCATCCTTTCCCTCTCTGTTTCTGCCCGCGTTAATACTGTCGGTTTGAGGTTAAAATGTTTCAGTCTGCTAGTTTAAAGAGTACAGAGCTCCATTAGAGGGAATTACAGAGAAGTGGTAGAAAAAGATTTCCATTTCCTTTCATGTTCCCGTTACACCACTCATCTCTGGAGAGAACTAAAAGCAAGAGGAGAGAGGCGAGGCGGGAGGAGACTTTGTCTTTTTTGATTCCTTTCATGTGTTAACCTGAGTAATCTAAGCGGAGGAAGAGCGCCTTAAAGAACAATGATGTTACAGTTAACGGTCAGCTGGAGGAGGACGAAGGAGAACAGATCCACTTTTTTGGATGTCTCCTAATTGGCCAAAATAAAAAAGCGAGATGTTTTGAGCCTCTGGTCATCAGAGATCTGCCTGACCCACTTCACAGCTGTGTTTCGGAAGATTATTAAAGCTCCAGTCATCTGGAAGACAAAAAAAGGCTCTGAAGGCAGATTTAAGATATTTTTCCTTCTTTTCTTTTTGCTTTAAACTGAACCATTAGATGTGTTTTTCCCATGTTTCCTAATTTGGCCAGTTTCATGTTCTCCTTCTTCACGATTTGTTCCAGCGTGTAAAAAGAGCGAGAGATTATTAAGAAGTTCCAGGTAACACAAAGTGGAGTTAATCAGACTCTTACATAAGACATGGCCCTTATTTATATGCAGAATAAAGTATGTTTAGTCCCCAAATATTTCAATTTGACTCGTTTCAAAGAAACCAAAATAAATAAATACATTTTATTTTGTAAAACAAAATTCACAGGAAATAAAATTAGTAAAAATATGAAAAGTTTAGATTTTGTTTTGGTCTGTGAGAGGAAAACTGTCCGTTGTTATTTTATAAATTAATGACACGACGTTTGTTTAAGAACTTTTATTGATCTGTGTTAATGTGTCGCAGATGGAACAGTTTAAATCACTTTTTATTTCTGTTCATTTGTTGTTATTTGTTCATTGATTTGCTCAGACTGAGCAGCCAGCAAAGTTCATGCTCTGTTATTTATGCCAGTTCAGGCCCTTTGAATGTTTTTATACATTTATATGATGAAGTTTTCAGTTAGAAAATATGTTTAGAAATGTTCTTGAATTGTCTCCTTAATTCTGTTGATGTTACAAGAGAGGTTGAGGTTTAATTTGGAAAAAAAAAAAAAGACAATTGTTTGTTCGGTCACTTTTGAGACTTTAAAGAATATGAATAGTAATATTTGTCCCTACTGTTTTAATTATTCAGTGAACCAACCCTAATCTAAACCAACGATATACTGGGATTTTCTTTCCATCTGTTTTGAATCATAAATCGGTTTACTGACGCAAATTAATCAGAAAAAAACAACACAAACAATTTAACAGAATAAAAACCAATCAAAGCTAAAAATCAGTGAAGTGTCCCCGAGAGGAAGAAGATCTGTAAAAACGTAGTCTTTATAAATAATCCCTATTTATTGAAAAGAAGATCTAGAATATGTCCGACCCACTTTGAATGAAGAGTAATTACAAAATGAACCTTTGAATTTTAATGATATTGTTTTTCTGTGATTTCGAAACACTGAAATTAAATTTTCAGGTGCTTTTGCGTTGAAGACCTTTCAGAGTGTTTTGGAATAAAACTTTCTGCCATCACGCGGTTCATGTTCAGTATTTTCTGAGGATGGAGGTACCGGAGTCTTCTGATCCTCCTGGACTCAGAGAGAAAATGGTGGATTGCTCTCTTCAGGTTGGAAATGATCTGAGTTCAAGTGTTTCACAGAAACAGGTTCATGAACGAGGTGAAACTCATATTCATGTGAAGTGGTGAAGCAATCCAGAGCTCATAGTAATGTGGATGAAGCAGCATGTTGTTGTGTTGAGGAGGGACCTGAGCCCAATCCTCCAGAACCTTTACACAATCCTCACAAAAAGAACGGATTGAAAATTCATACGCTTTGCTGAGCGTCAACAACCTGAAATGACTCTAGGAAGTTTGACCCTTCAGGTTCAGTGAAGTATAGAAGTCTACAAGAGGCTGATTGGTACGTGAATTTATTCCATGGGTGTGGAGAGTTGACAGGAAGTCAGAAGAAATCTAACGTCTAACCATCAGCTAGGCTGGAAAACATGATCTGGACCATGGTGCTTCGTCCAAGACTGAGACTGAAGACAAAGCACTTAGTTCACGAGTTGAGGCTCAAGCAAAAGTTCCTAATTGGTCAACCATAGAGCTCTCGACTCACTGCTCGACCACGAAGCTCTCGACTCACCGCTCGACCACGAAGATCTCGACTCACCGCTCGACCACGAAGCTCTCGACTCACCGCTCGACCACAAAGATCTCGACTCACCGCTCGACCACAAAGATCTCGACTCACCGCTCAAAAATGAAGCTCTCGACTCACCACTCGACCACGAAGCTCTCGACTCACTGTTCGACTCGTGACCTCTCGACTCACTGCTCGACCACGAAGCTCTCGACTCACTGGTTGACTCATAAACTCTCGACTCACCGCTCGACCACGAAGATCTCGACTCACTGCTCGACCACGAAGCTCTCGACTCACCGCTCAAAAATGAAGCTCTCGACTCACCACTCGACCACGAAGCTCTCGACTCACCGCTTGACCACGAAGCTCTCGACTCACCGCTCGACCACAAAGCTCTCGACTCACCGCTCGACCACAAAGATCTCGACTCACTGCTCGACCACGAAGCTCTCGACTCACCGCTCGACCACGAAGATCTCAACTCACTGGTTGACTCATAAACTCTCGACTTACCGCTCGACCACGAAGCTCTCGACTCACCGCTCGACCACGAAGCTCTCGACTCACCGCTCGACCACGAAGCTCTCGACTCACTGGTTGACTACGAAGCTCTCGACTCACTGCTCGACCACGAAGATCTCGACTCACTGGTTGACTCATAAACTCTCGACTCACTGCTCGACCACGAAGCTTTCAACTCACCGCTCGACCACGAAGCTCTCGACTCACCGCTTGACCACAAAGCTCTCGACTCACCGCTCGACCACGAAGATCTCAACTCACTGGTTGACTCATAAACTCTCGACTCACCGCTCGACCACGAAGCTCTCGACTCACTGCTCGACCACGAAGATCTCAACTCACTGTTCGACCACAAAGATCTCGACTTACTCCTCGACCACAAAGATCTCGACCTACTCCTCGACCACAAAGATCTGGACTTACTGCTCGACCACAAAGATCTGGACTTACTGCTCGACCACGAAGCTCTCGACCTACTCCTTGACCACGAAGATCTCGACCTACTCCTCGACCACGAAGATCTCAACTCACTGGTCGACTCGTAAACACTCGACTTACTTTTCGAGGTTGAAACCTCCAATTTACAGCAGCAGCAGCTGTGATTCACAAAAATAGCTCCAAAACAGCCAGTGCAGGATGGAGTTAACCAGTTTGAGATGTTTTTTTCATGTCAAATGTCGAAAGGTCAGAGTAATGTTACATTCATGAAGTGTGTGTTTGTGTTTGTGTGTGTGTGTGAGAGAAAGTGTGCGGCAAGTTAGATAAAGAGCTTACATCCATCATGAGATTACATCCGGAGCTGCTTCTGGAGTGTGTTTAGAGAGATAGACCAAAACTTATAGAGTGTGTGTGTGTATGTTTATAATAAATCTGTGTGTGTGTGTGTGGCAGACTAATCTCTTCCTGTCTGATAGAACCGGCTGCTGCATCTGAACCAGGGTCAGAACCAGTCCGTCCCTGGCTTCAGACACAGCACCGGTCCAGTCCTGATGTTTGGATCAGGGCTGGTTGTTTTAGGTCAATGGTATCGCTACACGATTGAAATTCTGCTCAGAATTATTGACGTGATCCGGACAAGTTTGTGGATTTGAAGGAGCAGGGAATTCAAGGCCTTGAAAGTTTTTGAAACGATGAAGTGAAGCATTTAACGTGCTTGAATCTTTATATTTTGAACAATAAAAATATAAATTCTTTATTATTAACTCTAATATTCTTCAGTGCTGTAACACTCGACCCGTGTCTCAAACTGTGCCGGTTGGGTCTTTGAATTTGAAAAGTCCTTGGATTTGATGTCGGGAAATATTTGTGAAAGTCAGTAATATTAGCTGCTGTCGGTGATCTGGTTGATGTTAGTTTTTGATAATGAGTAATCAGATTACAATCACGACAAACACTGATTTGTAGAGACGTTTCCTGCTTTTATTTCTCTCTCCATCTTTAGTCTTTCTTCCTCTTCACCACCTCTCCTCTTCTTCTCTGCTCAGCTGTTCTGTCGGTATTCAGACCTCGACACCTTTGTTGTAATCGGAGCAGTGTGTGTGTGTTCAGGTGTGTGTGTTCAGGTGTGTTTAGCCTCTCTGTGAGGTGATCTTTCTTTTCTTTTAACTTGCTGATGGAGGAAAAACAGAAAACTGCTGAGACTGTTTCTGGGTGTGTGGGTGTGTTTGTACAGCTATCTCTGTGAGGACCAGTGCTGCTTTTAGACTTTGTGAGGACATTTTTGGAAAGTGAGGACGTTTCCATCGGTCCTCATGTTGGGACAAACAAAGCGTTGTTTAGAGAATAAATAGTAAATAATTAGTCATCTTTAATGTACACCAGTTAATGTAGCCACCGTACTAGCGACTGTCTGCTAATTTCTTCAGTTAGACGGTATCATCAAACAATAATATTTATTGGTTTATTATCATTTCTTGGACACAAACTGATGTTTGTCTGACCAGCTTTACAGAGAGATGAACCAATAACGTAACGTGTGACATGGGTTCATCTTTGTAAACCTGATCAGACGTTTCCTCTTCTCTCTGAGGCTGAATCACTGATCACTGACTGTTGAAGCTTTAACATTTTCAGTTTCTTCTGAATCACATATCAATGATTCATCCTTGAGGAAAAAGAAAGTTCAACAAAAAAGGGTCGTCTCACACAAATAATATCGGACCACACCGAGTGAACCAAACACGAGTTTTAGTCCAAAGAGTTTTGACTCCACATTTTGCTTCTGGAGGACTGAAGACGACAGAGCAGGTAGACAACTTTTACACTTTTACAGCCTTTTATTGACACTGTCCAACTTTTTAAAAAATATGTTGCTGTCATGTTCATGTCATTTCGGCAGATTTCTCAGTAATGTTTTATAAGTTTGGTTTCTGTGTTTTGTTGTGAAGGCGGTACACGACATTTAATCCATTCAGTCTTTATTGTTATTGTGCTGTTTTATACATGAGAAGTCCAACAAGCTAGAGAAAGAAAGTATATAAATGTCCTCATCTGTTTAAAACTACATCAGTTAATTAATTCAGTTTACTAATATTCATATCAGATACGTATAGTTTTAAAACGTTCCGTCTTTGTGTCATCAGGTTTGTTTTAATTTTCCATGAGACAGCACACAAGTAGACTCTTCATCCGTGTATTCGTTTGTTCTTCCAGACTCATTAACGAGAAGAAATCTGCTGCTGTCGTCCGTCTGTCCGAGTTCAACTCCTGTCTCCGAGGTCGGAGGTCAAAAAACAGAAGAAGAAGAGAAGATGGAAGGGAGGAGAAAGGTGGTGATGGAGTAGAGAGCTGAAAGGGAGGAGGCGGAGGACGGGGAGGTGCAGAAGTTAAACAGACGGGATTATGAAAACGGAAACACAGCGGGAGGCCGGAGGAGGAGGAGGGAAGTCCAATATTTATGTTGTGTGTGTGCGTCTCTAATTAAGAGAAGAAATGTGTGTGATGATCAGCAGGAGGGAACGAATACATCCGACTCCGTTTAATGAGCTGGTTTATCCTCCATGTAGTTCACTCCATCAGCAGCAGAACTACACCTTCTTCTTCTGCTGCTGCTATTTTCTTACCGCTGCCTCGGTTTGTCGCTTCGTCAGCACAAAAACAAATCCTCTCAAATCGGTCTGGTTCTTCTTCATGTGCTCCTCGCAGCGCTGGGAGTTCATCGCTCGGTCAGACGCGCGTCTCCTCGGACGCCTCGTCACCGTCGCTCCGCCCGCTGATTTCAAAGACGGAGGCTCAGAGGTGCCTCGTGTCGTTTTAATGTTCAATGATCAGAAACAACTTCTGGACTTTGACCTCATCGTGTCACTTTATTATCATTTCAGGATATGATGTGAGTGATGAAACCGCTCCGGGCATCAGGACATCGAAATCAGAGCTTTAAAATGTTATTCTTTTAGCATCATAAACAACAAAATCACAACATTAAATTTAAAACAACTGAAAATAAACATGACAACACACTTTGGTGAAGAACTGCAGTTCCTCTAACGTCATGACAACTGTACTGAGGGTGAATTTATATACAACTCACCTGTTCACATTATATTAAGGCTTAAAGTTATGCAGGATTAAGAGTGTGGACGCTTTGATTGGTGCAAACTAATGATTGAGTCTGCAAAGATGACCAGCATCCAGCTCAAGAGGTTCTCCCTCGTTGTGTCATTATTAGGACTTTTTGGTCTTTGGATTAGGGCAACATGTCCCGGATGACTTATTAACACAGGTGAACCAACGAACAGGCCAAATGACTTGAACAGCAAGTAATCAAAGAAAAGAACGACGAGCACATGAAGTCAAAATCAACGCATCGCCTAAAATCAACAGGAAAAGACGTTAACGACGCTGGACGGGAGTTAACGGGACAGGAAGTCTCCGCTTTGGATTGTTATGAATGTTCTTATTTAAAGTCTGCACTCTCACTGTTGTGTTGCTTAATTAAAAAAGTTTCTGCAGTCCAAATATTCGTCCTCCTTCGACTGATTTAATTACAAAATCTTTAAACTGTCTCACACCAAACTGAAAAAACAATTATCTAAACTAAAAACCGTAACCCAGCCTGGAATCAGAGGCTTTAATAAAATAATATGAGCTCCTCCCGTCATAATGACGAGCTCTGATGAGGCAGCTGACGGATTGAAGATGTCATCTTTTGACACGGGTCGCGTCCATCACACGATCCCGCCCTGTGTAGCACTTCTTTCATTTCGTCTCTGTCTTCTCTCAGAATCGCAGAGTAAGCAGTCATCCACACCCTGAAGGCGAAGCTCTTCATCTCCAGCCGCACGCTTTCTTTCTTTTGTGCCGCTTCAGTTCTTTTTCTGAGAGGAGAAAACAGTTGTGTTGTTCAGTTATTATAAATCTTTTCTGCCTTTATTTGCACACACACACACACAAACATTATCATCGGTGACTCAGACAGGACTGGGTCGACCTCCATCGCTCTCAGCAGAGGTCACGCTCCCCTCATCCATCTCCCTGATGAACAATCTGCCTCCAAAACATGAAATATTGTTCCTCACTTTACTTCTTTGTGGAGTCCTGTGTGTGTGTTTTTCATTCTGCACACGAGCTGCTGCAGAAAATGTTAGCATGTTGTTCAGTTAGTAGTTTGATTTCTTTCAGCTGCTTATTTTAATTAATTCAGTCACTTTGTTATGAGCTGTGGAATGCATTGATGAGCATGTTTACCATTCATCACCTGCACCAGGCACCGCTGCCTCCATTAGCATGCTCAATTATACCTTGTATTGTTTATTGGAAAGCTTTGACTCTAGGGAAGCTTATCTGGATCATTGGGATTCGTCCTCAGCACGTCTTCGTGTAAACATGTCCACTCTGAGTGGAAAGAGGTCAGTGAAGTTTTAACGTTGCCTAATGTTCATAATTCGTCTCAGTGTGTTCGTCTAATATCATCTGATAATGAGCACATTTGTTTCAAACACAGACGACAAAAAACAATTTCTCTCATTTCATCGTGAAACAGAGATGCTTATTATAACTCCACTTTAAGACGGATGGAGCACAAAGACGCTCTCGTGAGACTCCCCGAGGCTCATGAACACACCGAGCTGTATTCAAGCCTGCAAGGACACCAAACACTAAGATATATGTCTTAGAGGGACGTCCTTGAAGCTCGTCCACATGTTGTAGAGGGACGTCCTTGAATCTCGTCCGCATATCTTAGAGGGACGTCCTTGAAACCCGTCCACATGTTGTTTAGGGATGTCCTTGAATCTCGTCCACATGTCTTAGAGGGACGTCCTGGAAGCTCGTCCACATGTTGTTGAGGGATGTCCTTGAATCTCGTCCACATGTCTTAGAGGGACGTCCTGGAAGCTTGTCCAGGTGTCTTAGAGGGACGTCCAAGCAGATGGTGTGTTTTGCTTCAAAGCTTTGAGTTTGATCTTGAACATCAGACTGAAGACCAAAGCACCCGTCCTTTGGGACAGATGTCTCACGGGACATCCAGGATTTGGAATAATTGGAGGAGATCATCATCAATGATTTTAAGTGGTAACGACTCGTGCACAAGTCGGAGCCCCTGTAACGATTTATTAATCCCATGTGACCTAACCTTCTTTTTTTTCCACCTTCCCACCTGCTGAAGACGATTTTTGGTCCAAACTTGAAGCTTTGAGTTCAGTAAAATTACACCAGCGTGCCAGCGGGGCTCATTAAGTCTCCCATGTGAATACGAGTGTGAATGTTTCAGTGCAATTACAAGAAGTCTACATATACCACAAGGCCTGTTTTTTTTTTTTTAAATTTACAGCTAAACTGAGAAACAAATTATAACAGAAGAGCCACAGAGGACAGATGGATGATTGGTAATTTAGTCTGGGGGACCAGAAAATGAACACGATCCAGGAGAAATGAGTTTGTAGGGTTTAATTTTAGGAGTGTAATGAAAGAAATCGTCATTGTCAATTCGAACAAGTTTAAATAGTCTCCGTGACATCCCCACAGACTGTCTAAAACCTGGACGTAGTCTCTGTGACGTCCCCGCAGACTGTCTAAAACCTGGACGTAGTCTCCGTGACGTCCCCGCAGACTGTCTAAAACCTGGACGTAGTCTCCGTGACGTCCCCGCAGACTGTCTAAAACCTGGACGTAGTCTCTGTGACATCACCACAGACTGTCTAAAACCTGGACGTAGTCTCTGTGACGAGCGCCATTGTGGAGCTCAGTGTTGTGGCTCTGGTCATCTCCAGCTTGGCAGTTCTTGGTAGCTCCTGCGGGTCAGGGCAGCAAACTTCATGTTCTACGAGGTAAAATTTATATTTTTTATCAATGAAGTCTGAAGCGATATAACTGCTGTTTGATGGCCAGATTGACCATAAAGTAAAATGTAACATAAGAGAGATGTGGTACAGCTTAGCTTCATGCTGGTCTTTCTGTCTGTTCGACAAACTACCCCAAACAACTATCCTGTATGAGGTAATCTACAACTTGGAAAGAAAACTTCTCCTTTCAAAGAGTGACCACGAACATTCTGTACTTTTCTGCCAGTGCTTCTGTCTCTGCTCTTTCTGAGTGTCGATAACCTCCTCACTCAGCGGTTGAGTTGACTTTTCCTTAAACACCTCGAGCTTGCAGAGTGAGCTATGGCCTATCTTGTGAAAAGTGGATTTTTAACTTTTCTGCCTGGGCTGACTTCCCCTTTAGCTCGAAGGGGAGAAAAAAAAAAGGGTGACACATATACAGGATCATTGGTTAGCTGCTCTTAGCTACTTGACCACCAACAAAACACCCTGAAGGTACAAATGCCTCAGCACGGTGCCCTCGGTCGGGAGGATGAGGTTACAAAACATTACAGGGGGTGGAAAATGTCTCAGGCGGTGCTACAGGCTTGACAGTGGTGCTTGAATTGAGTTTCTACCATATTCACTATCTTAGTTTAGCATTGGCATGTCAGTATTTGCTAACTAGGTCATCAGTATTGCAGATAATTATCATGTTTCCTGTTTTATTTTGTAATCCTTCTCCTTATAACGTCACTTGCTGCTGTTGTTGTGTTTCCTACTACTTTTGATTGTCTGTTCCAGCCTTATTGGTTTCTCTTGTGTCTTGTCATCCTGCCTTCATTTGTGGATTTAGTCTGTGTGTTCCTTGGTTGCATTGTCGGTTTGTCTTCGTGTCCCTTGGTTTCGGCATCAGTTCGTCTTCGTCTTTCTCGGTTTTGGTGCATTTGCGTCCAGTTCCTTCCTTGACTTGTAGAAGTGAGAATTGCCTGTGGCTATGCTGAAGTCCTTGAATTTATGAATGTCTTTCAAAAGTTTCTTTGAAGACAAACGGGCCAATCTGAAGATTTGAACAGGATTTAAATCCCCACAAAAAGCAAATCTGCCTGAGCTGGAGCAGCTCTCACACAGAGAATAATTAGATTTGAAGTTTAAATGATTCACCTTTACAATCATGTGTGGTATTTAAAGTGGTCTCATATAAATCAGTTGTTAAAACTTGATTCAGTATTCTCAGACCAGATACAGCCTCTACCAAGTCGACCATATTCTCCTCTTTGTACATAATCCCCCCAAACAAACACGTAATCATTTAATCCGGCAGTGATTGGATTAAAAAAACATTTCAATTTCTTTGGATTTGGTCCATGATGAAGAATACATTGATTCTGAAGTCTCATTACTTTCCCAGCATGTCCTTCTCCGCTGTATACGAAGGGAACAATGGAACTAAACACTGACGCAAACAAAGAGAAGCCTTTTACAATAATTATATGTCAAACTCAAGTCAGTCTTCGGGACAGACTGTAGAGGACAAAGACTCACTAATGTTCTTACAGTGAAGCTGAGTTCAGAACAACACACTTCTTTTGTACAGCTCGAACAGGCACAAGGGTCTTACAGAGTTACACGGGACAGACCTAAACTCCGCTTTTTAGACTTACTGAAGGAGCAAGAGGTCTCCACCCTCACAGACATGATGAGCATCACTGAACGCCGGAAGTGAAAGTCACCTTTTGTACTTTCAGATTCAGTATAAGAAGCTGACATTAGGTGAGAGGCGGGGTCCACACGTGGTAAATTCACTTTTATAGCATCTTTCCAGTCTTCTAACCACTCAAGGTGCTTTTACATTACATATCTCATTCACCATACAGTATTGGCTGCCATGCAAGGTGAACTAATCACATTCATGAGCAATGTGGGGATAAGTATCTTACCCAAGGAGACCCGGAGAAGCTGAAATTGAAGTCTTCTAATTAGTGGATGACAAATAGAGACAAACAACAGTTCACACCTAGAGTCATCAGTTAACCTGCGTGTCTTTGGACTGTGGGAGGAAGCTGGAGAACCCCGAGAGAACGGGTTCAAATAAGAAACCTCACAGTTAACATTACAAATGAGCACCTGGTGTTTTAATTACATCAGGCAAGATGAGTCTAAGTAAGTGAAGGGGAACACGTTAGCACAAACAGATTTTAACAAATTTGTCTTTTACTTCTACTCAAGAAAAATGAGCCAAAACTAGTATTTATTTTTTAATTGTGTCATTTCTATCATCAAAACAGAACATCTGACTTCTCTCTGTGGTCCTGAACAGGCTTTTTCACCATAGAGACATTTCATAAATAACAGTAAGCATTAATGCAGGAGACGCTTTGTAACATCATGGGATCATCTCTCCAGAGACTTGACCTGAATACTGTCTCTCTCTTCATATATTCTCAATGCACAGACAGCGTGCCATTAATCTTTAAAAAGACGCCGGCTCTCTTGATTGCAGGGCTAATCTATTGAACTGACCCGAGCGCTGCCTTTTTTCATCACAATGACTCTTTGATTTAATATTCAAGCTCTGTCCTTTCAGTGTTTTGTCATTGAATGTTATTATTTATATATATTATTTATTGATGAGTTCAGAATTTTAAGTCATGTCAGCAGCTTAGACAGTGACAGCGTTTCCGTCGGTCCATGCTGAAATATCTGAATATTTAATGGATGAAATTTGCAGTTACAGATAAAGTAAGCCCTCAGGAACAGCTCCAGGCAGACTCTGTACTACAGCATCACGTGATTTAAGACGCCTCTGACATACAGAATCAATTCCAAGATGCACATACAGAAATGTATAAGCTTTCAAAAAATAGTTTATAGTTTATAAAAGTAGTACTAAAGGAACAAAAAAGCAAAGCTAAGTTATATTTAGAAAGACACAGTTACTAACTACATACAAATACCAAAACTGCATTATCTATTTATCCCCCAAACTTAATCAGAATAAAACAAGTTATTTTACTATCTTTGCCCTCCGTTTAATCATGAATATGAATACAATGTCGTATTTGATTATGGATCCAAGTTTGACAAGCAAATCAATCAAGTCATCTATGTATTCATATCGTCCCACCTCGTCTACTGCAACTACATGACTGTGTTGTGTTGTGGCTGATCATGGCTGTTTCAGACAGTGTTTGTGCTACGTAGCTCTTTACTCATAAACACATAAACTAAGAAAAATGACCAAATCTGAGCAAGTTAATAAACGTTTCTAAGCTGTCCTGGTGGGTAGACGCTACGTGGACAACAGACCAAAACAGTCTTAAATTTTAATTTAGAGGTGTTATGAAGACAGGTTTTTCTCTGTTACTCGTCCCCCCTCAAATCACTTTAAACACTTAATTACTAGTCTTTAACTCTGTCTAACGAGGCAACAACATACAAGTTAGACTTTGAATGCTAAGTAGAGTAGCATAACCTCATTGAAAGCCCAACATGTACCTCAGTCAATGCAAAAGTAAAACCATCCAGAGAAATCTGTATGTGTGTGTGTGTGTGGCAGATCAATACATCATGTCGAGAAGATTGACCTCGACTGCCACCACACCGCGAATCAATATCTGTCTCGTTTATGACCAGTGAAGCACAAAGAGCAGTGTGTGTGTTGTGGGGACGTAAATCCGTTAACACACTCACCTTGTGGGGACCGTCCTTCCTTGTGGGGACGTGTCCCTGTTGATGTTAATCATTACATTTTATGGGGTAAGCAGGTTAGAGCAAGTCTCAGGTAATGGATGCAGGTCCTCGACACGACTGTGTGTCAGAGGGGTCGGTGGTGAAGGCGGCGATGTGAGGTCAGTCCTTGTTTCCTCCATCGTCATGTTGGTGGAGGAAGAGAGAGATGGATGGGTGATGGCGAGTTGTGACTGATCGGTCAGTCGCCTCTGGAGAGAGAGAGAGAGAGATGGAGCTTTAAAAGAAGAGAAGATGTCACCAGGCGACAGTAAACATGATGAATCTGATCTGAAGACAGTAAATCCTCCAGCTGACGTTCATTAACTCTTCAAACAGGCTGATTTATGGAGCCGGTGTTGGCTTTTTTCAAATAGGTCAATTTTACTGGCTGCCACGCAGCTTTAGTTGTTTAATTATCCAATGAGCCCTTTTCACCTTGAACATACAGGAAACATTTAGTTTCTGAACTTCATGAAAATTCTCCAATTAAAATACATTTTAAAAATATTAAATTAAATACATTGAATATTGGAACGTTTTTTAGTAATTCATTTTTATGGCATATGGTTGGAAAAATTCCAAGTTTCCATTAAATAAATAACATTGGAAAACTGTTGCTTACTATTGCTGATTAGGACTAACTAATGGTACCTAACAGCTATTTTTATTAATCTCTTCTGAACTATTCATGATAAAACGTGAGGTAAATGGTCTCTAATGCTGATAAATTATTTTGCTGTTGAAAACTAAAATTATTTTTTGAATTTCATGAAAATTGTCAGATTAAAAAATGCTGTTGAATATACATTTATCAGCTTTTTATTGTTTT
Organism: Larimichthys crocea; assembly: GCF_000972845.2. NCBI lineage: Eukaryota > Metazoa > Chordata > Actinopteri > Sciaenidae > Larimichthys > Larimichthys crocea. The sequence continues at coordinate 14,019,143 of NC_040024.1, forward strand.
TTGTGTTTGATCATCATTTCTTAATGTTTGAGTATCACAATAATTCAAATCAAATTTGTTTTTATGAAGGTCAGAAACAGAAATATGCAAACAGAACATTTAAATATCAGGACGTAATGATTTTTATGTTTTATCATAAAATGTGTTATCATGGCAACACTTTACACAAAGAATCTGTGTATTCGTTTACACTAATTTCTAATTGCTGTAAAACAAACAAACAAACAATAGCTTTAGAAAGATTATTATATTATACATTACATTATTATTATAGTTATAGAAGCAAAATTGTATTTCCTTATTTTTGATGAGTGGCTCCGTTGAGCTCTGCTCAGGATTTCATCAGTGAACTCTGGTGAACTCGGTCAGCTTGCAGCAGGAGAAACATTTGGAATTATTGAACGGATTAAATTTTGATGAGTTTTTTTTTTTGTGGAAAAAAGACAAAATAAATGATGATGAGCTTTAACATTGGCTCGTGAGCCTGTAACAACCCGCGGCCCCCTGAATCCCAGCACGTTTACCTCAAATGTTGCTCTCTGATGAAATTTTAATCGTGTTTGTTGAACTCATGAAACCTGAATGTTCTTGCGAAAGTCAAGACTGTAACAGGTCAAGTCGGGCTGCTGCCCTGCGCCCCCTACAGGACAGATGTTGCTCCTGGAAATTACTTGTTTGAATCAGGTCACAAGAAACATTTTGAGTTTGCAACATTAATCAAAATGGACCCACTGCCAACATGGTGCAGCGTCCTCCCCACATGTCCCCTTGTCCCTGATCTGTGTCTCTTTCAGTGGTTTTTAGGTGAAGCATAACACTGAAAAATGAACCTGGACTTCCCCTGGAGATGCTGCCCAGGTCTGCACTGTGCTGCTTCATTATATTGAAACTAATGAAGAAAAAAGGAATGAAATTAAGCAGACATGAGAGAAAACAATGTAAACGCAGTTTAACTTTGACGCATGAATCTGTCTTTGGACTAACTACAACACCAACACAAGTCTAAACAGGGCTAACAGTCCAAAACGAAGGAAGCCATCATCACTTATGTGTGTCACCATTTACTCTTGAACTCATGTTCATGTTTTTGTGTCTACTTGACGAATAGGAACAATCTATGTCGTCAACACACGTCCGTTAATAGTGCTCGGTTTTCCACCGTCAGGCTCAGACTGTTTTTAAAACATTATGACTCAACTAAGACACTTTTCTTCTTCGAGAGTAAAATCGTTTTTTGTTTTTTTTGCCAAACCAGAAACAGCCAGGAGTCGCTGCTCGACCTTTGTCGCAGTTGGTTTGTTTTATGTTTTAAACATAAAAAACACCAAAGAAAGAGTCAGATACTGCTTTTGGTTTAACTGTGGGAATATATTATATATATAGCTTAGAGGCTGTCAATAAAACTGAATGAATGAGTCCCAATCACGGCCCTTAATCGGGTCTTCACTCACCAGCTACAGTAGAAACATAGATTCATTTCACACCTTTATTAACCACAGCGCTGCAATTCAGCGTGTTACCTGTAAGCAGAGTTTCAATTCAGGTAGAAGAACATCAACCCGACAGGCGGGAAAACTGAGATAATGATTCATAAATGAATAGAAAGGTCAGACAATAATGTTTCTTTGACTAAGATAATTAAAAACTGTCAGTGTGACATTACAATATTCAATTAACCGCTGATGTTTATTCATAATGAGCTAAATATTAAAGATAACAGCAAACCCCGCGACAGTGAGTTTCACATGTGCGAGTATCAGAGAGAGACAGAGAGCTGAAGGCAAGGTGAGAGTCGACAGGAGAGGAGGGTGGAAATAATGTTCTCCGAGGGGTGAGAACGTGGGGGAGGGAAGGAGGGAGGAGACAGAAACGAGTTTACACAGGACAAACCCAGAGGAGGACTGGAAGTACGATGCAGTCGATAAGGCCTCAAGGTGTTATTTATGGACATAAGGTTGGCTCAAAGGTTACCTCGGAACATTCATCAAACCCCTGAGATCTCCATTATGAAACGATTACAGCCCCAAATCTATTCATCTCGTTAAAGGTCTGATCCACGAGCTGTCAGGAGAGGATGTCAAACGTTCAGCCAAATAAGTCTCAAAGATTATGTTTATTTACCAAACTCTACCAACAGATCTGAATGCAGAGCTTTCTCCATCCTGCCAAAGCAGAGAACATCTTCTGAGTCTGAAACTGATTGGAGGCAGAGAGTAAACTGCAAATAAATCCAATTTCCAAGAAAAACAAGACGGAGACACGACCTCAGAATCTGAGTTCATATTTACCCTCCATGTCCAATGGAAACTAAAAGCCTCTTCCAGCGGTGTTGTTGTGGAAACACCGTCACGTTCAGGTTAAGCAGCCTCCACTAATCCGATGCATTCTTTCCTGAAACTGCGATAATGGGACATTTTTCTGTGCAGTCCCTGCAGCGTGTTTGCATCGAGCATCAATTCTTCTCATAATTTATGTTAGTCTGCTCTGTAACCTTTAATACTCCACTACACACTGTTAGAGCGTCATAAATCACAGACTCCATAAAACTCATGCTACCGTCAGGTCTATGCCAACATAAAACACTTTGACATATGCACACACACACAGAGTCAGCTGGTCCATTATTTCCTGCTTCAGTCCGTCACAGCGCCGCTTCACGCCTGCTTCGGCCTTTGAACTCGAGTAAACTAAACTCGAGCCAACAGCGTGAACGTCTGACCCAACAGAGGGAAAACGTCACCCAACCACTCGAGTAGATGGAGTTTCCACTCCATTTGCCAAAAAAGTCAAACTGCCGCCACTGTGAACGTGTTTACGACGACAGAGTCGCCCATCCGTCTCACAAATTCACCTCCAGCTCCGCCTGGGAATCACCCGAGCGCCGCCCGGATGTCCTCGACTCGCCTCGTCACGTCAAGCGCCCGCTCGCTGTCACAGGATTACAGATGAAGACTTGAAGTGTTTTCTTCCCCCGCCGACTTCAGACAGCCGCGGTCGTGTTGTTGAAACAACAGTGTTGACGTCTGAGACGTCTTTTTGGTCGGGACGGTGAAGAAATGTCTTTTTGTTGTCATGATGGACGTCACTGAAATAAATACTATGATCATTAAAAAGTAATAGTGAGTACAAAAGCAACTTTATTCAACTGGAGTGAACATCAGTCAATGTACCATCATAATATGAAGTGTTCCTGTCCAAAACTTTATTAAGGAGAGATGAAATGGACGTGATCTTCTTTGTCACTTTAAATCTTCAGCAGAAGTATTTTAGTTGTGATGACCTGCTGTCACTTCTTTAAACTGCCGTTCTTCAGCTTTATATCTGGAGTCACTTTTCTTAAGTTATGAAGTCTCTTTCTAGCAGAGAGTCGCTCTGCGATTAAAGGCTCAGAGATCTTGGTGTCAAACCTCGGAGCAGGAATAAACCACGGAGAGTCACTCCACTTAATGAAAAATGAAACCTCCTCAGCAGCCGCTGAACAGACTCGATAATCTCCGCTGCGCTGCGAGCGCTCGTACCTGCAGGACTCTCCTGAGTTTGTGGCCCTGCTGGGTTCTGCCAAAGTCCTGCTGAGCCTCAGCACAGAAGTATCTTTGTTTCTGAGCTGATCCGGCGTGTTAGCGAGGATTTACTGCCAGGCAGTGTTGGGCAAGTTACTCTAAAAAAGTAACTAGTTACAGTTCACAAATCTAAACTATTTTAACGTTGCTGTGGGAAAGTGAGACTAGCATCCAATAAAATGTCATGGATTAACACAACACCCGCCCAACTCCACCTCTGATTGGCTTACCATGGAATTTTACTCAACCTCAGCCGATCGTCATCATTTCTGCGATTGTCTCGTGCCCCCGCCCTCGCCGAGGAAGGAGGAACAAGACAAATCTTTGCCAACAGCAAAGAACAGCTGCCTTCAATCACAGTAACGATAACGACGTTATAATGATGAGAAGAGTAATCAATTAGATTACTCGTTACTGAAAAAAGTAACCCCATTATTTATAGCGCCGTTATTCCGATCACTGCTGCCACTACACACAGTTAGAAACTGAATATCTGCCATGCAACTGTTACCGTCTGTAACAATCACAGCAAACATTTGGCTCCTTCACCTCAACATGCATCATTAAATCCACAATCATTTTTATATCATTTATATTTACAAATACAGAAAGTCACTGTTAGGGGTCAAATCACCAAATCTGTGCACATCTTATTGAAGATAGATTTAAATTTAAGCAGTTTTCAAGATTCAAGAAATGTTTTGTCATTTGCCAGTAAAAACACAGCAATGAAATTCAGATTTTCTCCCTTAGTTTAGAATTAAAATCTGAAAAATTGAATCAGTTTTTACTCTAAACGTATAAAGTTTAATTAAAAGAGGTTCAAATGACTGTGTATGTAAAATCAATCATATTTGTAATAATCATCATCACAGCCGGCTTCAAGGAGAACTCCATGCATACCTCATATTTTTATTAAAATACTATAAATAAATGTATGACCGATCTCCCTCTCTATATACCGTCTGACCACGAAACTTTTGTAAAACATGAATCCTCAAATTGAACCGAGTCCTGGAGGCTCAGAGAAGCTGTGAGTTAAGTTCTCAGTTTTGTCAAACCTTTACAGCGGTAAATCTCCTCGGGCTCCAAAAAACTTCAACCTAAAAACATCCTGTTAAAATCCCCATGTCTGAGCCCGAGCCTCCAAACTTCTCAACCAAACAAGAGTTAAATGAACAAAACAAAACAGTTTTAATTCATCGTTGTTGGTCACAAATAAACTCATTTCACAGTTTGTTTGCTGCATCTTGCTGTTCTGGTGATGAGCTGAGAATCACAGTGTGTGATTTAAAAAGGTGTTCACCGAGCTCCAGGAGGAAAATAAAGACAACAACAAAACTGCTCTGATATTTCAGCCTCAGAACGACACCTCCTGCCTGAAGAGGAGGCGATCACCCTGCAAACCTCCTGATCTAGACCTAAAGACGCCCATCCTGAGGATGTGTAGCTATGTTAGTCAGTAGTTGGACAGTAATCCACGCCTTTGTGACCACGCTGGATTACTGTACTGCACATCAGACAGGCCTCCTGTCTTATTTTAAAACTCTTCTTAAAACCTCTTTTCTTTGGCTTTTGACACCGTGTAGTGTTGACTTTATGTGTATAATGCATATTTTTATCTTGTGCGGGCAGTGCATTTTATATTATCTTCCTATTGTCTACTTCATCTTTTTATTGTGTTATCTTGTCGTGCAGCACTTTCCTAAAATCGTGCTATATAAATAAAGTGAAGTGGATAACGGCGGAGCGTGAAGCCGTTCCAGAAGAGGAGTTCAAACCAAACAAAAGGAAAGAGAAATGGTGACTTAGGTGGCCGAGCTCTGCAGCCGCCAGGCAATCAGGTTCCTCCCGACTGCTCATTATGTCCCAGATACTTGACCGCCGCTGCTGGAATATGCCAAAGCGCCGCTCCTCGGCGTGACTTTGACCTGCTCTGCCAAGATAAGAAACACAGACGTCAATAAACCCCAACCGCTCCGATACAAAAACACAACTTCACATATTTTCTGAGCCTCTGGAACAATCCAGTCGGACTTTATCTGACTGGGTTGATAGGAAGGGAAACTGTTTAGCTTCTACCCTGCATTCATTGACCCAAATACCTCTCGTACTGTATCTGAGCTGCTCGTTTCCCTGAGTCACTATCAAATGTTTCCAAACTGAACGTCAATCTCGGGATTGTTGTAGCTTTGAAATTGATGCATCAAGCTGGTTTTTAGCCGCATACCTTCTGTATCTGTGTTGCTAAAATAGATCAGCTTTGTGTACTCTATAATCCCAGTCAGTGTTTCATCTCATGCGTCATGAAAATATCTGTCAAACATGGACGAAAATAAGAGAGTGGCACATTTACAGGACCTGAAAACTGCAGGTGAACAGCACAGGGTTTATATTCAGAAGTGTTGCTGCGAATTCACTTCAGCCTGCTAATTACAGGTTCGTGTACAGGTCTGCACAAGCCCAAATACTGAGACCCAAACCTCTTTAAAGTCTCCATGAAACAGGAATGGAGTTCTGTTTACAGTAACCAATAGGGAGTCTGTGTTACACCCCCACAGCTAACACTATGAGGTAATGAACACCAGGTTTAAGACAGTCTGTGGGGATGTCACAGAGACTACGTCCAGGTTTAGACAGTCTGTTGGGTTGTCACAGAGACTACGTCCAGGTTTAGACAGTCTGTTGGGTTGTCACGGAGACTACGTCCAGGTTTTAGACAGTCTGTTGGGTTGTCATGGAGACTACGTCCAGGTTTTAGACAGTCTGTTGGGACGTCACGGAGACTACGTCCAGGCTTTAGACAGTCTGTTGGGTTGTCATGGAGAGTACGTCCAAGTTTTAGACAGTCAAGAAGAAAGAATAGGACTCAGTGAAAATATCTTAACTCCTTGGTGAATTGCTACAATATTGCTGGTCCCCAGATGATGAGTGCTACTGATTTTGGTGACTTTTCCTTGAGCTCCACCAGTGGTTGTTTCTGTATAGTAATGGACATTTGTCACTTGCTGCCTGACAAAGACCTACTGAATCTTTTAGTAGTCTCCAAAAAGTTTTCTCAAGTTCGAGAAACTTCACCAACACTCAGAGACTCTAAGGCGTCCTTGGCAGAATCAGATAAAACAGACTTGGCAGCTCCCACAACCGAGTCTGTCCATCAGCGCTTCGTCACCTCTTCCTCGATAAACAAAAGAAGGAACGTCGAGTGTTTTCCACTGCAGGAGGTGAACCTTCACTTTCACTGAGCGTTCCAAGTTTTATGCATCACTGAATCTTCTACACTGACACAAATAAATCCACGGATCTTTTGAAAAGGCATCAGAACAACACATGAGTGTTAGCTACCACTGCTGTCTGTTTGTTCCTCACACTCATAGTCAGAGAGTACAGACTCCCAACAAACCTCGCTGTGACAAATCAGCCTCTCATTCAGTGCTGGGATGGATATAAGCTCTTTATCTGCCTCATTTTCTTAGACGCTAAACACAAATAAACCCACACAAACAAAACTGTTTAAACACAGCTCGAAGGTCTGAGCTGGCTGAATACCAGAACAACTAGAAGTCTGACACTGAACTTTACTTCACAACAGAATAATGACCAGACCTCCAGCTGGAGCTGCTCAGGTAGGTAGAAATACTGCCAGGAAGCTGTCAAAATAAAGGCATCAAATAACCCTTTAAATGAGGGAAGCCTGTGCAGAGGGAGTTCTTCCACAACAGAGTGGGTCACCCGGATAATGAGACGGTTAATCCTCCCATCATGCTTAGGCTGCCACATTGCGTCAGTGGTTCTCTTGAATGGCCGGGCTGATGCTGATGTTGTGCTGGTCCCGTTATCGCTCTAGTGTTGTGGTAAAAAGAAAATGCTTAGTCCTGTTTGTGTTCCTTTTAAAATCATAATCGTCTTGGGTGGTGCTAAACTCAGGATGCTACACAGTTCACCTACAGGTCTGCACCAGCCTCAAAGACCCAAGCCTGTACTCTTAATTCCCCATGAAACAGAAACTTTTCAGTGTGTTGGTTGCCCTAACGCCAGATAAGCAGAAGGAACCTGATGGATGGATGTATCCTTTGTTGCAGAAGCATTGCACAGGGGTTTCAGTCGTCATGTCGGACGCACCGCAGCTTTCTGGCTTCTTCTCACACCGTCTGTGATGTGGTCGTCGCTCGCAGCGTGAGCTCCGCTGTGTAATCTCAGCTTTTCATTATGTCGTTTCATCTTCTCCTCTGACGCGCTTCAGTATCGCAGAATGTTTGATATGTGGAACTTCAAGCTCTTACAAACTTGTAATCAATTATTGAAAAACCCCCTCGTGTACTGAAAGAAAGGTTTTTCTGATTAATCACCCACGAGGCGCTCATACGAGTTGACACTTCCTTTTGAACTCTTTCCATCCAGACATTTTAAGAATTCATGCCGAGGTTCACTGACGCTGTAATGTTGACATTTCCTTTATTCTGTCAGTTTAAACCCACAGGTAAGATCTGCTTCGTTTTGAAGTGTCGGAATAAAGGAGACTTTTGGATTTGGACTTTTGAATGAGGACTCATTTAAAAGTATGAGCTCAGCAGTTTTTTTCTTTTCAGGCTTATTGCCTCACCTCAGACCATTTGGAACACTCTTTGCCTTTAGATGTGTTCAGAGGACATTTTGAATGAATTGGTTTGCTCAGGTTGGACCTTTTTGAAAGACTTTCTCATGGCAGGTCTGTGATGAGGGACACGTCTCCGAAATGATGCCTTGAAGATTTTCCAAAGGAGACACTCCGTGATAGTCTCAGATTCAGTCTCCTGTACAGTCTGACACAAAAATCCAGGTTTAATTAATGTATTTGAATATTAAAAACGTGGAGACCCTTGACTTTGTCCTTGACACAAGAGAATTAGTATAATATTAAAACAGCAGCAGGAGTTATTATAAAACTACATGGTGGATATCAGGATGTAATTAAAGGTTTTCTCTGGATCTCACCGAGGTATAATTTGAATATGAATAAAGAATCCCAATGGGGACAAAAAACATCCTCATCCACCGCCCGGAGATCTCTTGTGGATTTTTATTATCAGACATCACATTTCCAATCTGCCGGCACTAATCATGACATTTGAATCACCTTTTCTGACTTGTGTATTCCACATTCACTCACACATTCGTGCAGCCAAGCCGAGTATTTCAAAAGTTGTTTGATTGTTTGGAATGATAAACCCAAAAGCTTCGGTCTGATAAAACATGCTGAGTCATCCTCCCATGTGACGAACCATCATTGACTCGGCAGACTGATCACGTAACCGCGATGAGAAGTTCAAACCCCGATGATGACATTTATCAGGTGTCAGCGGCTCTGGATCTGTTTGTACTTGTTGGATTTCAGCAAAAGATTCCTTTAGAAATACAAATTACAATTCCTGTCAAAGATTTGAGGGCAGTGTTGCATATTCAGCCTTTTACATTTCAACGCTGTACCCTGAAAAGACTGTTTGGCATAAAGTGTAGGTACCCAAATGGTTTTATAACTTAATCTCTAGAGGCAGATATCTGCATATTAATGCATAATCTGTAGGCAAAAGACATTTACCTAATATTCCTTTAGACACGTCTTTTCAAACCTGGCACCTTTTTAAAATGATCTTTTTCTGTCTGTTTGAGTTCCCACCTCTGCGGTCCAAAATGATGTGAAGTGAAATAACTGCACATTATACAATCTGCCTCCTCACACCTCTGCCATCTCCAGTCCCATCAGTCAGCACAGCCAAATGACCACAGCCATAAAGAGAGAGCGAGGAAATGGGCAGAGCCGAGGCGCTGTCGATAAATGTTCTGCTTGACTTCCCCTCCGTGAAATGAGCAGTTTCTGGGGTAATTCTGACACATTTGTTTCTGAAGGAGCCTTTTTACCGTCAGTATTTACAGGTACCTGAGTTACTTCATACTACATCTTGATGTTTCAGCTGAAGTTTTCTTCTGTCTCTTGTGTATTTACATTGTTTTGGGGGATATTAATATCTGTGTAGAACCTATGGATTTTCCCCCCCTTCATTTGTATGACGTTTTACATAGAGATGGCATAGAGAACAGAAAGGTGTGGAAGGGCTGATCAACCATTATTGATTAAAAAGTGATAAGAACATAATATGTAAACAGTTTGAGAATCTCATGACCTGTTTTTTAAATGAAATCTGGACATCTCAATCATCTTTCTACTCGTCTTCCCAGCGGGGATGATATTTATAGCCACGAGGGTAAACTCCTTTTTTTTTTTTTTGGGTTCACTTTTCTCCCTCCAGCAATGATACATCAGCCGACGGCTGAGAACTGTCAACCCTATCACCTCCGGTCTGCAAACCCAACTCTGCTGTCCAGGTTTACATTCCACCTCTCTGACTCCGATCCCATCAGCTCCTCCAGTTTTTTTACTCCCTATTATCCGGATAAGATATGCAGATACAGATCACCAGCTGCAAATGACGTCCACGTGTGTGCATCTTCGGGATATAGTTATTAACCGATTGGAATCTGGTGGATTGATTGCTGTATTAGATGGAGCTGAACTGAATTGAACAAACTGAGAGGAGACTTTTTACCTCCAAGGTCACTTTATTGATTCCTCTCATTTAATTTCATTGAAGGGAGATTAAAAGTTTATCCAGGGATATAGTTTGAAATAAAGCAGCCGGCTTTAAGTCAAGTCCTGAACTTTAAATCGGAAAATAAGTTCTTAATGCTAATATAGTGAGTTGTTGCTACATGTAAGATTATATCCAGGTTTTAGACAGTCTATGGGGTTGTTTGTTTCAAGAGTTATTCATGATTTGTTTCAAGTCGAAAACATGCAGTCAAAAGGACAAATTATTCAATTGCACACTCAAACGATCATTTTCGTCAGGACACCTCGGGCCCCGTGAAGACACGAGATGTAGAACATTACAAACAAAACAAAAATCCAATAATTGACTGCTTAATTCCTGCGCTGTCGTGCTGATGACCCAGGAACCTTTATCTGACATTATCTTCATGGCATTTCTACGTTATTAGGAAGTGGATCAACAGGAAGCCCAGTGGGAGAGAGATGAGGGGTGACACATGACAAAGGTCACGTGTCAGAGTCAAACCCGTGACATCGAGGCCGCGGCGCTACGTGCCTCCGAGTTACCTGGCTGACTGTAAAACCCACGAAGAAGAAGAAGGAGCAGAAGACTTCGACGAATGTATCGCCGTTCTTTTCTGCCTCCATCTCCGTGGCAACCTTCCTCGGGATAACCTTTGAGTAAACCTTCCTCTGATTGGCTGCAGAGATAGCAGTGGAGGGAAAATGTCACAGTTTGATGGAAAGATATGACGAGCGCTCCGTTGTTTGTTTGGTGTCTTGTGTTCATCGTATCTGAGCTGGAGTTTTCGGTCAACAACCAGAAGTTCACTCAGGATGAAATGTGACATGTGTAACCAGCAGGGTCGGTTGTGGGGTCCGCTGACCCGACAGTACAAATCCAAATCGAGATACCTGATGTAAAGGCTGTAATCCATCGGGCATGGATGTGACTCGTTCCATGTGCACTGAAGCTAATTTCAGCTGTTCTTGTCAATGTTTCAAACTGTTAACCGAGTACTTACGAGCATTTCTGCAGAGCTGAGACCGCCACTGCTGAAGTGGAAATGGTCTGTTTGAACCTCGTTGTTCCAGGTCCCTCGACAGTCGCTCCTGAAACTCCGTCTAAGCCTTTGTTTGGGTACCTTTGATGGCTTGAAAGCACCAGTTTGTCTTTGTGTGATTCATTTTCTCCCGTTACCTTCTGACCCAAAACATCGTGATTGTAGGCTTCCAGATTCTTCCGGCCTTTGAAAAGCCCCTGAAGCTCCAATCAGTTCTGGTTGTTGTAGATTTTCTACCTTCCTACAGTCACATGCGTCTTTCTACTGCACGGACAGACTTTAATCTATGAAACACCCCTTAACACAGCTTAGGTTCACCTCAAACACGAGCAGGTCAAAGATCACTTTAACGTTGATGTTGACAAGATGTGAATGTCCTTGTTTGATGCGGTCATGATGCGTTCTGCCTCGCGCTCTTTGGTGGACAGAACCGACCAGTTAGCATCTCTGGTTTTGTGCTCAGTGTTGTGTTTGATTGAACGCCCCGTCCTTCGATTCCCTCTTCAAACATTTCGTAATAACTTCCCCGCTCGTGTGTTTGTGTGTTAATCTGCCGCTTTGATTCGTACATGTCATGTCTTTGGTGTGTGTGTCGGCGTGTAAACATCCCATCAACCAAAGGTCATCTGAAACTGAACGGCAATTAGCGATTGTCTCCAGAGATGGCGGTTGGGTGCCATGGCGACCACCTGGGTAAAACGTGTGTGGTTTGAGCAACACACGCATACACAGAGCTGCTGTGATCAGGTCAGTGTCTGTTTGTCTTTTATGCATATTCATCAGTCCGACGTCCTCATGAATATTAATGAGGATGTTTGTGCTCATGCATTTTAATACGCACGACTGTAGTTGCGCATAATGGGATCGGAAATCTTGCTGCACGTCATGACTCGTGTGTGTTTGAGTTTGTGTGCATGCAGAGTTAAGGACACCTGACAGGTTGATGAAATCCAGAGCAACAGTCCTGCAGTAAATAAAAGATACAAATATAAAAGTCTGTCCATCAAATATGAAATCACAGCCAGCAGCTGCGTAACAGAAGGAAGCCAATCATCACCCAGGTCTTCTTCTTCTTCTTCTTCTTCTTCCCGGTGCTCTGCGCTCACAGTCTGGGCAGCCCGGCTAACAAACTGAGCTAACATGAGCTAACAGCAGCTACAGTCGGCAGCAGTTTATTTTTACTGTCTATCAGGAAACTCTGTAAATCAGAGTTGAGACATGAATGAATGTTATATTCTGTAAATAGAGCACCATAAATTCGACTGCTCCTTTTTGTTTGACAGATATGAAAACGATGACTCCAGCCGGATGATAATGAAGCAGTGAACGCCTCACGGCTGCACACTCTGAATTACAATGTAGTAGTTACATTATTGAAATATGTAAATACAAGGACGAGGAGCCTTCATTAGGGCAGGAGACATTACACACCACTCATATTGTAATTCAACGCTGTTCACACCAATGTGATGGAGCACCGTGGCACATGGGACAAAGTTTTCATGCTGACTTTGTATTCTTATTTCGTTTAATCAGCAGATTTATGTAATATGAAACTGTTTTGTGTCTGTTACATCAACAGGTCTGTTTGGTCAGAGGTGTGTGTGATGTCTGTCTGAGGCAGTACAGAGCGCCGAGCTCGCTCTGAAGCCGACAGAAACTTGGCGTCATCACGGAGACGATGTTCATGCTTCACACAGACTCTTTGTCATTCACGTACTGTATCAATGAAGAAACTGCTGACTGCTGGTCTGGAGATACGTCTGCTACTACTGCATGGATTGTTATTAAATTTGGTTCGGACATTCATGTTCCCCTCAGGATGAGTACCAGGTCCAATGACACCTGCTCTACCTTCGCCATCAATGACCCTGTGCTGTAACTTTGGATCATGACGTCACGTGGAGTGGTAAATACCTTGTTTTAGCGTCCACATGAGGTTAATTGACAGGTTGGTTGATTTTTATTGCACATCAATTACCAAATCACAATATGTGATCAATAGTTTGTCAGATGAGAAGGGTCAGGAATATGAATGAGACTCTTCACCTCCCCCGCGGTTCCCTGTATCGATTGCGTGATTTATAAGAACTCGGCGAACGCAGCGTGTGAGGTCGTCCTCGGAGGCGCCGGCGGCTGATCCTTATTGAAACTTTGCTCCTGCAGGAAACATTGGCTGAACATGTGTGTTGATTACAGGCTTGTTGCAGGAACTCTCCTTCACTGTGCTGCCCTTGACCGATGGATCAGGTCTCTGGATGCTCCAGTGAAGCAGCAGATTACAGCGGCTGAAAAAAGGATGAAACAAAACAACACTATCGATCTCAAGGTGGAGAAATTTCAACCGCTACTAATGCCTTGGATGGAGGACAAAGAGGATTCATATTGATCTGAACACGAGTCCTAGAACTCTGGGTTTTAGTTTGATATAAAATGCACACATTCTCATCAGATCTGGTGGTAGGATCCTTTTAACCAGACTCTCTTTATAATAAATGTGGTCCAGATGAGTCCTCCCTCCATAATGGGTTGAATATGCTCCCTTTCAAGCTGCGTATGATGGAGGATGATGGGACTAAAGACCTCGGCTCCTCCCTGAAGGTTTGTGTACTGCTGATGGGAAGCCATCACCATGAGCGGATTTATTGGCTTTTAACCTACAAATTGCCTCCTCTGTTTGCTCAGTAATGGCTGATGAGAGGATTCCACTCAGTCTGTTGTCCACTGTCGGAGACTCTAATAAACTCAAATACTTAATTTCACCCACAAGCGGTGGGTGAATATACAGTAAGACTCTCTGAGAAATGCTTTTACCAGCATCGTCTGCAGATAGTCTGACGAGTTTCCAATCTTGTGCGTGATTTTTTTTTACATAATTGTACAATCAGACGTCTTCCTGCCTTGAAGCTTGAATCATTACAGGTTTGTCTGTTCACTTCTTTCCGTTCATTAGGCTGAATGCTGCGTATCCTCCTCTGGAGCTGCCAGAATCTTCTTATGTCTAATTATCTGTGTGTTGTTTGCAGGATGTTCCCTGTGTAGTTCATTATTCATAAAAAGGTAAATAAAGTGGTGCATGAGCAGTCTTCCCCCACACAGGGATCTTTACTTTAAAGATTAGAAAACGATGATTAGAAAACCATCTCCCAGTTTGTGCAACATCCCCAAAAGACAAAGAAATATTACAGAAAGAAGGACTGGCAGTGTAAATGTTCGATGGCAGTGTTGGTAAATCACTTCAAATAATGAGCTGTGTAGCAGCCCAGCATCAACCTCCATGCCTGTGAAAAGAAGCCAACGCAGGAAGTGCCAACAAACTGCAGTTCCTCAAACGTCCACTTGAGACTGGCTCCAGAAGTGAGTCTGTCTCCATAAGTCCCCATGTTCCAATGTCCAACTCCTGGGGCGGTGTTTAGCTCAGTTGGTAGAGCAATCTACCGATTTGTTTACTTGCTAGGATTTAGAATTTCCATGTTATGAAAGCGGCAGGAGATTTGATTATACAAAAAGTTTTTAAACTTCACTTTGCTGTGATATTGCTTGGAGCGACCAGGAGACGACCTTAAAATACATAAAAACTTGGGTTGGACTTTGACAGCTCCTCTGTGCCGACGTGTAAAAGATGTACAACCACGAAGCGGGACAGGACTGACACAAAGTGTTCATGCTCGGTCAACTCTCCCTCTCTAAATAAAGGTTTGATATGAAAATCAGCCCTGCAGTGGACAGAGAGATCACTGTGCGCTCTGATATCAGCCTCCAGCAGCTGGCCTTAGATTCATTTCCAGACTTTGTCCCTTAAGAAATAAGGACATGCTGTGACTGCAAATCAACTGGAAGAAGTTAAAGTTTGTAGAGAGAGAGAGAGAGAGAAAGTTGATATGGATTTAGTGAAAGTGCAGACAGGAATGGGGAATTATTTGAATTTTGACACAAACAAATCTCTCCAGGGAAACACCTTCTGAGTTTCATTTATGTTTGGTGACACATTGAGCTGGAATCCAAAGTAGCAAAAGAACTTTTTGCAACTTCGTTGGAAAAAGGTGTTTGCAGTCCCGCTACCTGTCAGTTATCAAGCCTGCTGAGTCAGTAAGATCAGTAATTGACTAATTGCCGATCATGACGTAGACTGATGTAGTTTCACAATACACAGATGAATCCATTTCCCAGCTCCCTTGAAGCATGATCGAGAAAGGTTGTGTTAAATCTTGGAACCCACTGACGAATTTCTGATGACGATTTACCCTCGAGGGGCAAGCCAAGACTTTTTCTGCTGTGAGATTAGCAACTTGACACTTGAAACATTACGAGAGACACATCCTGAACCACAGGACTGTTTTTCCATCAGGTTTTGCTACGCTCTATTTTTTTCTGTCACAGACCTGGAAACGTTTTCGGGAACTCTCGGTCTTAGAAAAGAAAAGATCGACATCCTTCCCAAACTGTGCCGCAGCTGAATCATTCTTATGAAAGCTCGTAAGGAACTGTGAGTACTGACACTAAACCCTTGAGAACAAGTCAAAAAACTGGGAGATCTCAGTTCTGAATCTCATATTAGAAAGAAAAAGGATCGTCTATAGACTAGAGTCTCTCTGAAGGCAACACAGAGACACTAATGCACGACTTTATTACCTCCAGGATGGACTGTTTTAATACTTTCAGGTCAATTAAAGTTACAGGAGTTTGAAATGAGGTTAAAAGCAGGCTGCTCTCCTTTTATTGGTTTATGAAGTCCTACCAATTTATCGGATTTGTTTCTAACCTATAAACCCTTAGGTCCTCTGGGAGAGGAGGTGGGGACTTGTTTATCATTGTTTAATGTCAAAGAGGTGCGCTGGCGCTTTCACTCGTTAGTGGCTCAATCAGCCTCCTCTGCAACGGTAATCAATACTCCTCAAGAGGCATGAACCAACAGCCTGGTTAACCAGTTATTTCCTTTATTGACTGCATGATCAATTAGCAGCCAACATGTTCATCAGAGGCCGTTTCTTCCATCACTGGTGTGAGTTCCTCAACAATCTCAGCCTTCACTGTTGGCACTGAGATCGAGGTACCAACATAATGTTCCAAAGATTTCCTGACCAATGTTTCCTGGTTTCCCAGCTGTGTAAAGCTTCTCGCATCGTGGTCACAAACCAATCAGGCTAATTTAGTCTTTGAGGACACATTTTGTGAACACAGTCTTTATGGAGTCGGTGTGAGCATCAGTAAAGTAGCTGCAGGATAAACGAGACACCCGGCCAGTGTACACAGATCTAAAGGAGGATTTGAATAATCCAAACCCTTCAGCCTTAGACCTCCTGCCCCGCGGGAATACCAGACCTCCACAAATCTTTGGAAGTTTGTGAATCTGAGAAAAAAACAAACGCTCGAAGGCGTTTTCTTTCAGTGGATGCATGGCGGATGAGCTTAAATATATCCCGGGTTCTTAGAGCACTTTGGCTGTGATCTGTTTGATAAATGTGTTTCTGCACCCTCTGGCTGAGGATCACGAAGAGGAGAACTGTTGTCGTGGGAACGGTGGGACCAAGACTGAGAGCCAAACTGCTCTTCAAACCACAGACCAGCAGAGATGGACATAATTCATAATTTCTATTCTATTTGCTGTTATTTCATATTTTATTTCATGTAGAAAGTGTGTGGATGAGCCTAAAATGGGACCCCAGATCCAGATCCAGATCCCAGGGGTCCCAAAAGTTCCACTTCAACTGGATTTCTTAAAGATCATCAGTAAGAACAATTTCTTTTACATTGTCACATCATACACAAGTCGTGTTTCCATCCAAATGTGCGTAAAATGTCACAAATATGAAGCAGGGTAACCGGAAACATGACAAGACATGTGAAACCCTCAGACTGTCTAAAACCTGGACGTAGTCTCCGTGACCACAGACTGTCTAAAACCTGGACGTAGTCTCCGTGATGTCCCAATAGACTGTCTAAAACCTGGACGTAGTCTCCGTGGCGTCCCCGCAGACTGTCTAAAACCTGGACGTAGTCTCCGTGACCACAGACTGTCTAAAACCTGGACGTAGTCTCCGTGGCGTCCCCGCAGACTGTCTAAAACCTGGACGTAGTCTCCGTGGCATCCCCACAGACTGTCTAAAACCTGGACGTAGTCTCCGTGGCGTCCCCACAGGTTTCTGAGGAGCTGCCGTGAAGCAGTGGTGTGGTGTCTCTGGTCATCTCCATCTTGGTAGCCTCCATCAGCTCCTGGCTAATCTAAAAATGGTCCAAGAGATGAAGCTGATTTACGACGTCTCGTCTCGTGAAGGCGTCCTGTAAAGTTTTAGCCTCAGGTCTGCCTCTCGTATCGCGGTTTAACCGTAGCTGTGGGTTGCTGATATTACTCCGGGTAGATTTTATGATTCAGGACTGACTGACAGCACTAACTGTAAACACATCATGGAGTGAGATTCACGTCTAGATATAAAAAATATTTTTAGTGTAAATAATAAACTGTATTTGATTTACGCCACATTTCATGTAACCCAAGGACACAAAACAGAAAAAGTTTAAACCTTGAAAATGGAAACATTGACCTTTTGACCTGGAGGCTTCTCTTAATATTCTGCAGGGTTTATAAAAGCATGTTATCTTCACCTGCAGCTGTGAGCTGACCACAAATTACATCCTGCTGCTGCTGCGGGAACATTATGGACAGATACAGCAGAATACATCATATACATTATTGTATTCATACTGTGTGCTTAAATACAAAGCACCTTTTTTCCCCCTTACTTCAATAATGCGGTTCCACAGGAGAATATTACGTCTCCTCATGCTGTTAAATGGATTATATAATATTCAGTGGAGCAGCAGAGAGCAGGATATTTTCTGACATGAAGTGTAATTCATTCATTATGTCACACATTCACAAAACCTCATGAGGAAAACATGTTTGTGAAAACATGTTTGTGTCAGATCTGACGACTTTTTACCGACGATGCTCTCGTGTTCGTGACAGAAAATCCGAGCAGCTCCATCTTAACAAAGGGTGAATACAGGAAAAGTTTATAATAATTTAACTTTTAATTATGATCCAGATGTCAAAGTCAATGCAAAGGCGTAAATCTGTGCAGCTGATGCGAATATGAATAATGTGAATACCCAAATTTTGTGTTTTCTCGACCTCTGAAGCTTTTCTGGACAGAGTCCGCCCTCGTTTTCCCTTAAGCTTAAATCTTTAAATATTATATTTCATGAAAGTCTGATTTCTTCTGAATGTTCTTCACTAATTATCATGAAAACGATCAATAGAGAACTAAATGTTAAAATGAATCTCAATGAGCAATTCCATGTTTTAAATCTGACTTTTCAAGATATCTGTCTGAATTATTCATTTAATCTTAAATCAAGCTTTTAATTTTCAAATTTCACATTTTTTCTTTTTGTTCTCAGCGCTCTAGTTTGCTTCTTTCAGTGCTGCCACATCTTAAAGATCCATCTTCATTGTCTCACCTGTCTCCGTCATAATTGGTGGATCTACTCCCTGCATCGATGGCGACAAGAAGATAATCGCTCCGTCTACCTGGGCGTTGATAGAGTCGACTGATCTATGAGATAATCGATATTTCAGTTCATTATGCAGGAGAGGACAGAAGGATTTAGAAAGAGGACACTGTCTATAACTTGGGAACCATAAATGTAGTCTGAAATTTTCCAGGAATAATAACTGAGGAGTGAAAATCATCCAGTGACGGCATGAAAAATCTGTTATCGGTGAATAAAACATACTGAAGACGAGGTGACAAACATCGTCCATCCTAAGCACAGATATCAGAGCCCGGTGTGACCTGGGATTCAAACACACGGCAGTCTGTTCACGTTGTTTTCATGTCAGTTCACTTCAGCTGGTTTCAGACGAGCAGACGAGGCAGGTGGAGCTGAAATAAAATCACATCTATGAGGGAATTCAATCCATTTCATTAAGTTTTAAATAACGAGTTTGTGCTGCTGAATCCAAATGAATCCAGTAATTAACGAGTTTGATCAATAACTATATTTCTGTTGAATAATTTTCTACCTTTAACTTTAATGAATGAACGTAATTAGAACTCATGGAAAACAAGCTGAAATACATTCAATGCTGGAATCAATGAGAGTTGGACACATTTCATTAAGATTAAACTAGATTTGATTTATTCACTTTCACTTTCACACCTGGAAGCTGCCCCAGTGAAACCGGCTCCTCTTTTAGATCCTAAATGATTTTCATTTATCGATGGAGTCAAACGCCGAAACACTGAAACGCAGTTTAACAATTTAAAAAAACTAATCGAGCTGAGCTCCAGCTGACGAGAGGATAATCTTTAATAGAGAGAGCGAGAGATTAAAGATGAAAAGATGGCCTGCAGTGTGCGGAAGGTTAGACTGGGACTATAATCAGACTTGACTTAATAGGTTTTTAGTTTTTATCTCTCCACACACACACACACACACTCTTTCCGTGGAGTGGATGTATGAAACAGATGGATACACTGTGAGAGACGTGATATCCGTACGCCGGTGTGAACTCAGAATAAACTGATCGTTTGTAATAAACTGATCAAAAATGATGCTGAAATAAAATCAAACACTGTTTGTTTTCTGAACGGATCCCTGAAAGGGTTGTTGTGATCGTGATGCGACTTTCTTTAGCGATAATGTTCGGTGAGTATTTTATTGTTTGTCTGGTGAAATCAGGGATTCGTCTGGTCACAGAGTACAGACAGAAGTCCATGAGACGTTTCAGAATCTATGAATGTTGATGCAGCAGCCACAGCCGCTGTGTGTTTCTTTTTCTGTCTGCCTTCATCATCATGCTGTGATGGATACACACAGCGGGTGACAGACACACTGACCTTGTGTGTTGCTGTGTATTGCTGTGTGTTGCTGTGTGTTGCTGTGTGTTGCTGTGTACTAGAGTCACACAGTGAAGCTGGATGACTTTCTCTTCGTGCTCCTTGTTCACTGACGTGAAAGCATCGTGTTTCCCTGCTGCAGTTTCACGTTTCTTTTTTTTTAATCGTCTCAGTGTTTGACATTTGTCACTGCTCGTCACTGACTGTCAGCGTGGAGTCTGGACCTGCTGTTCACCAACATCTGTTGTTGTTGTTGTTTGTGTTTGTTCGTGTCCTCTGTCGTTTCCAGCTGCTCATCTCTCTGTAATAAGGCTCTGATGTGGATTTAATGATATGAGACTTTAAATCTAAATGTATGATTCAGCTGACTGAATGACTTCTGTACAGACGTTCATGTACTGCTTGTCACTGCTTTTCATTTTCATGGATTTCCTCCCTGATATATATATATTTGACTGTCAGAGTTTCCTTTAAAACAAACTCTCTGTCAAAAGTTAGACATGTTTGATGTAAGTCTGAAAGAAAGAACCCAAACATATTTTATTCCATGTGTCTCCTCCGTCCCTCGTCCAGGTTTAATGTTTAATTCTGTTTGATTTCTGCCCGTCAGTCTCTGTTTGCTGAGTCCAACCTCAGTCTCCGAGAAATTATGTTGTTATATTGTTGAAATTCTTCAGGAGGAAATGGGCAAAGTCAGACAGTTACCTAATGTTTCTGTAGCGTTGGCGAAACATTTCAAAATAAAAAATGAGCAGTTTGAAGGAAACTAAAGAATCTTATTTCACTGATTCGAAGTGTGAATATCCACACTTAATGATTAAGTTTGGCATTCTAATTCAAATCTACCTTATTTACAAACTGTTTACAGTACTAGCTCATTTTCATCCCCTCACACAATGGTATATTCCGACGTGACTTTGCTCGTGATCATCTTCCGCGCAGTCTGCCCGGGGGATTCGACTCGGCGGGTCAGGGACACCCGCACGGTGCAGGAGGATCCCCTCGTGGGACCTCTCCCCGGCGCTGGCTGGCCTCCGTGGGCACATTTCTTCCGCGGCGGTGTGCCGTGACCGGCTCTGGGTCGGCTTGGAAAGGCTCGGGGGCGAAGGTGGCTCACGGCTCCGGCCGCGAGCTTTACAGCGCCCTCCTGCCCGGACCTCGCCGCTTCCGCTGCTCCCTCTCCGCGACTGTCGAATCGCAATTTATCGCAACTTTCACTTCCTCCCGCAACAAAATCTCAACAAAAATGTAAAAAGCAACTTTCAACCTAATTTTTTTGAAAACCTCATGCAACATCAGGGGTTTTAGGCCGCAACTATTTCAAAAAAGGCCACGAAATCCTGGTGGGACTGATATGATTTCAGTTATAGACTGACCCCGGCCCACCATCACAGAAAGACAAGTTGATGTGGCCCGCACCAAAAAAAGTTTGGGGACCCCTGAACTAAATGATTAAATAAAGAAATAAATCATCTGTTGTCACGTATTACTGTTTAATGAATGAATGTAGAATATTGTAAAACCCAATATAAATGCTTATTTTTGCAACCGCAGGATTAGTTTGGTCTTTGTGTGGAACACAGGGCAGAAGATGCGAGGTCAGCGCTCATGGAGGCTGATAAATGATCAAATAAATTGAAGATGATGAATGAAGCCTGTGTAGATGAATGTAATCAACATCTTATTTATCGGGTTGGAGCTTCTTTAATCTGGAGTTTTGGCAGCTGGAGTGAAAGAAAAGTATTTATGGAGAGATGAATGGAAAGTGAAACTCCGTCCTCCACCTTCAGCTTCTCCGTCTTACGTTTATTCTCCAGCGTCTCTTCACCTGCGCTCATTGCTGTTAAGACAGATTGGACTGAAAGTGTCAGACTGATGGATGATTATTATTATTATTGCAGAATTCAATCTTTTCTCTTCTTCATCGTTTTAATCGGGAAGTGATTTTATGTGATTGGTTCCCGAGAGAGGCGTCTTGTCTGAGTGTTTGCTCTGCTCGAGTGCCGTTGAGCACGACGCCGAGTCGCTCTGAGCTCCATCACAGTCGTTCTCTCCACAGACGGAGATATTAAATTTGCTTTTATGGCATTTCTTCACAGGTTTTATGGAAATTTTGCTCCTTTGTTTCTCCGTTTTATTGAGTCGTGAAACATCTTTTGTTTTGGCTGTTGGCAAATAAAAAGACGGTTTTTATTTTGAATCATAAAGCGCACTCAGACATTTCACAGGATGTTCTTCAGGGATCTGAAACAATATCAATGATGTTAGTGAAGTCTTTTTTTATTGGCTCATTATTCTTTGTTTTCTTTTCTCAAAATGAAGATTGAATAAATTAGACAGAGCTCGATTCAATCAGACAAAGTGTCTCACAATAAAACACAAGAAGCAGATGAAAACAGTACAAATAAATAAAAGTAATAAGAAAGAAACTATAAATAGACAAACAGTAAAAATGTCATATTCATAATTCATAACTGTGTGGATTCAGACAAACACAGAAGCTGAAAATATGAAGTTAGACAGCAAACGTTCATGAAATGTTTGTGTCACGTTTTCTGAACTGATCCAGAGTCACGTGCTGTATGGCATTAAGATATTAACAGTTCCCTTATGGTGATAGTTTAATATACTTTAATTTTACTCATAAATCATCATTCTTAGTTCCCTCTAGTTTAATCCGTCCACTAAAGTTAGTTTCAGGGAATCAACGTTCTTGTCTGTAGTGTTTTCTAACAAATAGTTGACGGTATCTGAGTAACATTTAAGTTATTATTTTAAAGTTATCAAGCCCTAAACGATGGAAACCAACAGCTGTTTCAGTTAATGCCTCATGTTTGTTTACTTGTGACGTGTTGCCAGTTACAACAAGGTTGTGAACTGGTTTGTAATGTAATCAGAACAAATACTCGAGTACAGCTGTGCACATTTAGCACGGTGGGTTCAAACCTGAGTCGTAGACTTCCCTCCAACCATACGCATGACTTCTTCTTAATGGTCCCCACTTGGACAAGCAGTCCCCAGTTCGCAGGTCTTTGGTCTGAAGCGTGTCCCCTCAAACACGCTAAGACAGATCATCAGAATCGTTTGTCGTGTGCGGCTCATTACTGATACTGAGAGGCTTCCATTGATCGTCCTGTCTGCACACACACACACACACACATACTTCTTCACTTGACTAATTCTCCTGTCCACTCTTTGTGGAAGCGTCCAGACTGAAAATCGGACTTTACTTTGAGCTGGACAGAAGAGGAGCGACGGCCCAAATGACTCAGTGATGAGTAAACTAACACAGATTCGGTCCATTTATTCATCTGACTTCACGCGGTGTGTTATACAGACAGCTGAGGATTAGTTTAAAGTAAACAGAGCTGACCTTTTCAAATGGTAATGTAGTGGAAAAGCAGAAGATGAGGAAAGTAAAGCTCTCTGAGCGCGTCACAACAAACGATCATTTCAAAAGAGAACTTGTCTGTGGCGGCGTAGAGCAGCCGACCCGTTTCCATGTTAGTCAGTGTGTCAGCTCTCACAGTCTCCGCAACACATACAGAGCTTCTGTTGTTCACGGAGCCGGAGCACAGAGCATAAACTCAGCATAAATTCAGATAGACAGATTTTCAAAATAAAATACTCCGTGTTCACCGCGGATCGAGTTTCATTACAAGAACACGTCATAATGGGCGGGGCCGACCTGAAGTCAACAGGTGAGGGGTTTTCAGGTGTAATCATTGATGACACCTCACATCCTTTTTATAAGGACACCAGAAAAAAGATGCAGCGGGGAATGCAGGAAGGAAAAAACGACAGAAGGAAGGAAGGAAGGAAAGAAAATAACGACAGAAGGAAGGAAGGAAGGAAGGAAAATAATGACAAGGAAGAAAGGAAGGAAAAAACGACAGAAGGAAGGAAGGAAGGAAGGAAGGAAAATAACGACAGAAGGAAGGAAAAAATGACAGAAGGAAGGAAGGAAAGAAAATAACGACAGAAGGAAGGAAGGAAGGAAGGAAAAAACGACAAGGAAGGAAGGAAGGAAGGAAAATAACGACAAGGAAGGAAGGAAGGAAAATAATGACAAGGAAGGAAGGAAAAAATGACAGAAGGAAGGAAAGAAGGAAGGAAAATAACGACAAGGAAGGAAGGAAGGAAGGAAAATAACGACAAGAAAGGAAGGAAGGAAAATAACGACAAGGAAGGAAGGAAAGAAGGAAAAAATGACAGAAGGAAAGAAGGAAAATAACGACAGAAGGAAGGAAGGAAAATAACAACAGAAGGAAAGAAGGAAAATAACGACAGAAGGAAGGAAGGAAAATAACGACAAGGAAGGAAGGAAAGAAGGAAAAAACGACAGAAGGAAGGAAGGAAAATAACGACAGAAGGAAGGAAGGAAAGAAGGAAAATAACAAGGAAGGAAGGAAAATAACGACAGAAGGAAGGAATTAATACTGAATTTTCTGAGCAGTGTAATAATAATAATGTATGGGGGGCGACAGGGCCAGAGTCAGAGTGTAACTGCTTCAGCTCTGCAGCTTCACTCAACATCTTTGTTTCGTTTGATAGACAGATATCAGCTGTATATTTCTATATTTCTGTATATTTCTATATTTCTGGTTACTGACGACAGTTTTCTACAGTACAAAGATCAGGATGATGAACTGAGCTCAGAATCATCTTCATGTGTGTGTGTGTGTGTGTGTGTGTGTGTGTGTGTGTGTTACACTGTGAATGGCTTCACACCGTTTGTCGTCTTTGTTGCGTCACTGCGCTCATGTTTCCACTCATTGCTCATTTTGCTGGGAGCTTAGAGGCTTAAGTGTGTGTGCATGTGTTTGAGTGGGAGAGGGGTGCAAATTGCTTTAGCCACGAGGAAACGTATGTATGCATTCATATATATATATGAATGTGTGTGTGTGTGTGTGTGTGTGTGTGCTCTCCATCCGCCCTGAAGGGAAACTCAGTCCTCCCACCATTTGTGGTCACACACCTTTCAAGTAAAGCAGCACACACACACACACACACACACACAGTATGAGTGTGACATTAAGACAGTAGTGAAGAATGCTTTCACCCTCATGAATACTAAGTGCTCGTAATCCTGCGCCAGCAAACCAGCTGCCAGCTCGACTGTGTGTGTGTGTGTGTGTGTGTGTGTGTGATTTCATTTTTCAGCCTGTTATTATATTAAAGTGAAAAACACCTGGTAACCTTTAGTTTATGTGTTTTCCAGAGTTTGATGTTATGATGTCGTTTAAAATAGAAAGTTTGATTTCAAACAGACCGACATCGTCTTGATTCTGATTGGCGGGCATGACTGTGGATTCACATCATCTCAGTTCTGATTGGTGGAGTTGGGGAAACACTGTCCATGCATCAGGAAGCGTTGAACAACTTCTGGCTTTTTGTCTCTAATATTGTTTCTGGGCAGAGACGCGTTCTGATGCTGCAGATCTTTAATCTCCTGACGGACTCTGAGATGAGTCTGCTCTGATCCCTGCTCTGTTTCCCCGTGAACAGTCGTGCTGCACAGTGAAGAGCTTCTCATCTCGAGCTCTGCTCTTCGTCTTCATTCTCCTCCGTCTCCTCCCCTTTCATTTCGTCTCCGCGGCTGCTTTCTTTTCATGTCTTTCTCTTTCCACTCCTCCTTTTCATTCAGTAGGATAAAGAACAAAGTCGACGGCAGCAGATCGACTGTTATTAATCGTCCCCCCTCAGATTACTCCACTCTGTGATTCTTCCCTTTGTGTTTTCTAACTGTTGCTCGGAGGCTTCAGTCTTTGTGCGGCCACGCTGCTCTGATGCCACCACTACGACTGATAATGCCGTTTCAAAGGCGGTGCTTAATGAAACGAAATCAGACTGTTAAACATGAAACACAATAGGACACATGAGCTGGATTCAGTATGATATAATAATATCATAATAATTCATTCATCTGACAGAGAGCAGCTGTTCTTCTGCCACTCCAGGAATCAATTTAAACTGAAACTGGTTCTGAAATGTGGTCTTCCAATTTTAGTTTTGATTTTTGAAACAGTATTTGTTTATTTCTTACAGTTTGAATTCATTTTCATTTGATTTATGTCACAGTCTGCTCCTCTCTCACCTGCCTGACTCACCTGAGCCAGTATTTAAGCTTTCCCTGCTCGCTCGCTCTCTGCCAGATTGTTCTTCATGCTCACGCGAGACTTTTCTCTGGACTGTTGCCGACCACGAGTTCAGCTGGTGACGGCTCGGCTACCGGCGGCTCGGTTCTGGTTCGTCAGTTTCAGAGCCGCCGGACGTTCCCCGTGCCCAGAGAGACTATTTCCTCAGCTGCCAAGTGTAATAAAAGTGACTTTCATTTATTACCTTCGTCCTTTGTGCTGCATTTGGTTTTTACTACATCCATTTTAATGTATCATTGTTTCACTCTTTGCTTTATGGCTCTTTTGAGGCACATTGTTCAGAAAGTAGCTCTATAATCGTTAATTTTCAACTTTAGACTTAAAGTTGAAAATATAAGATTATACACAAACTCATAAACAATATCTGTAACTTAACAACCAAACTGTTATTTTGAAGTATCATGTGATCAATGTCAGGACTTCCGATGCTGTTTAAACCAAACTGATGAGCAGATATGACAAAGCAGGATTTAACTTGTACGTTACTAAGAAACGTTTCATTAAAGAAATCTATTTTCATTCAAACTTTAAAGGATTTTCTAGATGTAGAAACCTGCAGCTGCGCTGAGATCCTTTGATGTCATGGACATTATGTCGTTTTCTTTTCATCCTTCTGTTACAACGAGGGGCTCTTATTTTGAAAGCCTCAGCAGCGTTATCGTCATGGTGACCTGGACCATGAAGAAAGAGACAATGAGATAAAGAAGAATGTTTGTCCTTGAGCGATGTTTCTTCATCACCACGAACACACACTGTCGTTTATTTTAACTTAATCCATCCTGCGGCAACAAATACTTAAGAACCAAGTTTGGATTTATCCGCCGCTGAAAATAGTCCCAGACAAACGCCGGATTTCCTCCTGTTTGATTAAAAACGGGATCATCAACCTCTGTCTGTGGAGGGAAGCCAACATGGGCGTGCCAGAAACTGCAGTTCTTGCTGTTGTGGTAGGGGTCGTTCAGCCGCCATACACGTCTTTGATTTGACGATTACCCCGGAGGCGGAAGAAGCAGTATGGCAGCAGCCAGAGCCACCACACGTCCATTCCTGATACCGTCATTGGTGTCATTGCTTCAGCATTCCAGTCAAATGTGGAACGTTCAGTGCTTTGTCTTTCTCACGTCTTATCGCCGATGACAGTGGCGGTGTCAGTAACTAGATGAGAATTTTAGACTCGACCTAAGAAAGAAAGAAAGAAAGAGGTCCGTCACAACCTTCACGCTCTTCTCCAGGACCTTTTAATAATCTTACTTTTACCTTTCTCCCATGTCAGATTGGCTCTCGCTCACATGAAATGCTCATTTACATCTCACATGTTAATTTCCACACTTGTCCCTCTGTTCTATCAGGAGAAGTGGCTCTCAGGCAGACACTCGAAAATGCAAACTGAACCTACTGATTAGTCCGCCTGTTGAATAAATGACGCGCGTGACCAGCGGCATAAGGACGAGGTGCAAAAGTCTTCATACATCTGCCCCCGAGTCTCTGCGGATAAAACTGTAGCTCTTAATTAGGGGGTCATTAGCGAGGCGGCGTGGACGCTGTTCCTTCATGACGCCTTTTTGGAAGTCGGTCCTGCTCTGAATTACTGTGGAAGGTTTCTAATGAGGTCTCTGCTTCACCTCGTTGTTTAATAAATCAGATTCGCAGCAGATGAAGATTTGTGCTTATTTTAGTCAAAATGAAAATCTCATTAGATCTTTTTTTTTTTTTTTGGTCACAATTAATAACAAAAAACTTTTGAGTCGATTTCTTATTTTTAAAACTGAACTTAAAGAGTATTAATGTGTATTGCTCTCTCCACTCTACTGCACAAAGAAGATGTGAATACTTAAAACAAAACATACCCAATACTTGGTACAACCATCGATACAACAGATACTGGTACAACACAAAGTGAAGAAAAACATTTAATATACAATATATGAAAGGAACCTAAAAATGACTTTCTCGATTTAACCAGAAAACAAACTGAAGTATCATTAGAAATATGTGGAAGTAGTCTTGCCCACCACAGACCACACACTGTTACTCTAATGAATAAAAATATAGTTTTGTGACTAATTTGGATCTTTAAGGAAGAATAACTGACGATGGAGAGATCATGAGTCCTGTTTTTCTTTCTGCAACATGACCTTATTAAAACACAGATGCTGGTATTTCAGTCTCTGTTCAAGTTTTTAATTAATTTTTAATGATTCTGATTTAATTTCCACTCAATCTCAAATTAAATTGGAACATCAATCCCTGAATGTCATCGTTTATTCTTGTGGATTTCAAAGAGATCAGGATTTCCGATATCAGGTCTTATTCAGACTTCTTTTGTCATGGGTTTAGCCACAGCTGATGAGTTTAATTAAATTTGGTGTAATGTTTAGCTATCAACAACTGATTTGTTATTGGTGGGGACCTGGCTTCACATATAGGCAAACCATCATTAATAATACCTAATTATAAAACTTTGAACAAAGTTTCATTTTAAAGTTTTTGGTCATTTTTTTTAGACTTGACTTGTGGGTCAATGTGGAACCTTTACCAACATCAGGCTGAGTTCTGTATTACACTTACACTGCAGTGTCAACCTTTACGCAGATGATACCATCCTGTTTACCACTGGCTCCAAATTCATCTGCTTTTAATGACACCCACATATCTTTTATTAATAAACTTCAGTCTCAAGACAAAATATAAGTTTTATTTAATTACATGGAGGAACTTTATATTTAACACATTGCTGAACTACTGAAAATTCAAATTGGATTATCATACTGTGACACAGCTTTTATCTCCCTTAAAAGCATCTCGGTTATCCAAAAGCCTGAAACGTATTTAAACATATTTAACATCCGTGGTTGAGTTCAAAAGGAACAACCATGACATGAGAAGATCAAGCCTGTTTTACAGACTAAAACAGTTTCAGTAGAGGAAATATAAGGCCCTGAAAGAAGAACAGAGAGTAACTCTGTTGACAAATTATCAACACCTCCACAGACTGTATCCTCAGTGCTTTAGTATTCAGCAGGGCGGGACAGGTAATGATGTTTCTCTGGGAAATAGATATGTAGCATCCTGAAAATGAAGTCTTCATTTACTCCTTGGGTTCATTTGAAGCACGATGTCACGTCTTCTAAATGACTTTTATTATTCTGATGTCTGATCAGTATGCAGGAGATGTTCTTGCCGCAATAGCAGAAAATCGAGGAAGAAGGTTCCCAAACAACCCCGACACTGAAAGCTTTCTTTCAGATTTAAAAAGGTTCAGTGAGTGCATTTATACACTGCTGGGTCTTACAACAGATGTCATCTATATGCATGATTCACAGTATGACTGCTGTTCTGAAAGTCAAGTATTAATGAATTGATTTTTAAAGCAGTGCCATCTTGTGAAGATTGATTTTGCTTATGTAGATGATGAAGATGTACTGTGCTGGAGAAGCTTTCACCCAGACAAACCCGGCGGGCTGCTGGTTCGATGCTCCGTCCATCCATCATGTCGGAGGTCAAACCAGGTTATCTTATCAAGAGTCACCTGATGTCGTCTCCTCAGCATCGCCTCCCCGCACACAGCAAAACATTTGAGTGACAATTCTGTATTGAGTATTCTCGTTTTTCATCCCGCTGGTTGGCACATACAATATTTCAGTAATTTGCTCCCATCCAAAGCAAAATTGATTTTCTGTTGCATGCATCTGCTAATGTTTATTATGTAACTGTGTTTTCACAATTTGAAAATAGAAGCGCAAGCGCCGACGGCAGTTTATATTTTCTTCTGAGTGTATATAATATTGATCAGTACGAGCAAAGAAAAGTCTGGACAGACAGAGGAGGGTGGACAGATTGTTAATTTATGTATATATTCATGCAAATATCTGTCTGTCTATCTGTTCTCTGCCCACGCAGCCTTTTCTTTGCCTTCTTGTCATTTTTATGAACTGAATAAACCCAATTTTCTTCCTATAATTGAAATTCTGCACGGTTTAACTTTCTTTCCCTTTCTGGCCTGTTGACTCTTTATTCTGTCGTCTCCGTCTTCTCTCGGTTGTCCCGCTCAGTAATCACATCTCTTCTTCATCATTTAAACTCTTGTCAGTGTCTCTTTCCTTCTGACCATCTCTACCTCTCACCGCAGTCTTATCATTTTACCTTTTACTCTTTCCTCAGATTGGTTCTCCTTACTTTTCTCTCAAACTTCTTTTCTTGTTTCCTCCCGACATCTAGCCCTCCTCTTTATTTCGCTCTCTCTCAAGAGGAGAGCTCATGTTTCTTTCAGAGATTATTCCATTTCCTGGAGGCCTTACCAACATCCTAATGGAGCGTTTGTAAAAAGTCTGCAGCTCTTTATTAGTAATGATTTCATCCCCACTAAAAGGATGAAAAATAATGTTGGTGAAATTGCCTTCACTTGAGTAGATTTCAAAATAAATGAGAAGCAGTTATTCCACTCAAAAAGTAAACAAGGGTTTGTATTGGCTGAAAGCATTTGTTCAGGAACTGCTTGGATGGATTTACGTGATTGAATTTGAAAATGTGAATTTCAAGAAGAAAGGTCGAAATGTCTAGACATTTTTTATTTTTATTTGGGGATCTGAACATCAGTCGTCTCGTTGTTTCACTGCCTTTGCCACTTTTTGTCAAAGTGAAATTGTCATAAAAGATAAAAGAAGCTTTTTGTTAATCAGTCTGAAATGTCTTAACTTCCCTCAGGCCTTGTCAGGCCGTCTCATTGAAATCTTTGCAATGCAGGTTCCTGTTCTTCACTGCTCGTGTTTGTTTTTAAAATGTGTTAAAAACTTTTTGTTGCAGTGAATCACACGGACGAATTGGGGTGTTGAACACAGGATAGTCAAACCCTGGAGAGTGAGGGAGGTCCATCAGTGACAACCTGGAGACACCTTGAGCTCCAGGACACGACTTCATATTCATACAGAGACCAGACAGAAAAGCTTGACTACCTGGTAGGAGCTGAAAATATGAGCAGATAGCCCCGATCCAACCGATCTCCGTTCTGAAAACAAACATTGATTGTCCTCTCGTGGACGGACTTGTGTGAGTTATGCAAGATGAACATTCAACTTTGGAACTTGTATGTGACTCTGGAAACAGAATATTCCCTGAAACACTTTCTCGCTTCCATGGAGCAAATATTATGATTGATTAAGCTCGGACACAAAGACCCTGAGCTGTCTGATGTTACAGCACTTCAGTGTATGAGGATAATTGCTCCATCACTGAGACAGACAGCAGTGTACTGTCCTCTCTCTCCAATGTTTCCCCCTCGTTCTCTGACCTTTGTCAATCTTTTCCACTTCATGTGTGTTCACCTCCTGTATGATTATGTTCTTCCCACCCTCTCCTCTCCTTTGTGTCTTTAATTAACCCCACATTTTCTCACTCCGTCTCTCTTTACCTTCTCCTACTCGTTTCTTCCTCCTGTCTGACATTTCCATCTTGTTATTTCGTCCTCCCACCGCTCCACCTCGGCCTTCTCTCATTCCCTGTGACCATATCTGGACGGACGAGAGCACTGGTGGGTGATGCACTGTGATTAGTCTTCAGGAAAGAAACAGTCAGTGCAGGAACAGAATCTGATCCGAGTTTCGCAATCCTAAAGCATGCCCCTCGTCTATTTCACTCTTCATTTATTCAAGGGACATCATGCTGTGTGGAAGAAGACTGATCAGGTGAACAGTTTATTGGCTCATTGTTAAGAATCAATACAATCAGATGTTGCCGTCAGTGGAGCTGCCACCAGCTGGACTGGAAGAAGGTTTTCCTTCCACTGGATGCTTGTGTTCGATGTTTGGAGCTTTTCTAAAATATAAATGTATAAATATGGGTCTCACCCGGATCAACAAAGTTGCAAGAACAGGAGTACAGGGTAATGATGTAGACACCATTAACCCGGAGATTTTTGAATCCGGAAAGCTCCACCTCCACGGACACGTCTCAGCCATGACGCTGCTCTGGTCCAAACTCCACAAGGAGACTCTGACTTGATCATTTGTTCCGGTTCACGTGTTTCTAAATATGTAATTTTAGTTCTTTGGTTCTTCCTTGTCATTCTTGTCAAGTGCTTGCCAATGGTGGGAATTGTTGGGTCTTAAATAAAACTGATTTGTATATTTAAAACATACAGTTTCAAACATCGACTACCACTTGAGTTCAAGTTGTGTCCAGATTTCCATGATGCTGACTTGCAGTAGATGTCAAACACCAGCACGAACAAACACTGTTTTACTAATGTAGGACAAAGCAGCTGTGCTTCGTACTGAGTCGACGCTGTGATCCCTGCTGACTTCCAGCTATCGACTGTTTTCGTGCCAACAGAAAATAAAAATAGACACAAATTCGTCCCCTGATACTGGAGGATTTTTCTCTCCTTTCTGCTCCACATCATCTCCTCCGCCCTCCCTCCGTCCGTTGCGTGTAACGCGTGTGTGTTTGTTTGTTGGCATTTGGTGTGGCTGCAGAGTACGACTGTCATGTTTGCTTCCTCTCATTCAGCGCTGTGCCAGCCTCCTCGTAGCCTCCGTGCGGTGGATTAACGGCCCCTATAGGTCCATATTCAACCATGAGAAATGTCTCTTTCTCTGACTCATTCTCTACCTCTCTCTGTGTCTTTCTGCTCATCCTCTCTTTCGCTCTGGCTCACATTTACAACTCCCTTTCTCCAGCCTCCGTCTTTGCCCTCGCTGTCATCTTCTATTACACAAGACGCCGTCAAATCGCAGCGGCAGAAAGAGAGAACAGGGGAAAAAGGAGGGAGGCGAAGTGTGGAGAGAGAGGTTTGAATGAGATGGAGGAATGAAATGAAAGAGAGGAAATGCACATGAAAGGACAGGCGGTTTTCAGGTGGTCACCTCGGGCGGACTCCACTCCGTTTGAACTGATTCTTACATCCATGTTTCACATGTGGTAACTCTGTCCAGCTGTACTCGAGTATTTACTCTGATTACATTACTCGTGATCAATCATCATCCAGGTCCCCAGCAGCAGCTGATATCACTGCCTAGTCCAGCAGCAGTCAGCCCAGCTCGGCGTCTGTCTTTCAGCCTTTTATTTCACCAAGCTCTCACCAACCACTAAAAGTCAGTCCCACATTTACTCTTGTCCGGCGGCTTCTTGCTCGCTCACTCTCTCCTTTTCTCTTCTTAGCTTCCTCCGTCAGCGTCCTCTTCACTCTCTGCTCCTCTGCCATCATGTCCATAGAAGCTGCTGAGCCTGGTTACCTCCTCTTCTTCTTCCTGGTAGTCCATAACGCCTGTTGGTACAAACACTCAGTTCGTCAGCTTGGTGGTGAGCTCAGCTGACGAACTGATCTAACAGCAGCTAACAAACTGAGCTAACATGAGCTAACAGCAGCTAACAGACTGAGCTAACAGCAGTTAACAGACTGAGCTTACACGAGCTAACAGCAGCTAACAGACTGAGCTAACAGCAGCTAACAGACTGAGCTAACATGAGCTAACAGCAGCTACAGCTGTCAGCAGGTTACTTCACTGTCCATCATAAACTCTGTAAATCACAGAGAGTTGAGGCGGAGCAGCCGGAGGACATCAGAGGGAAAACCAGAAAACATTTCCTCCATAAAATGTTTTTGTCAGCGTCCTCTTCACTCTCTCCTCCTCTGCCATCATCATCCATAGAGGCTGCTGAGCCCGGTTACAGCTCCTGTTCTGGTACGACACTGGCTCAGCATTCGTCATATTTACATATTTAGAAGCACATGAACCAGAAAGATGACCAAACGGGCCAAGACAGCGATGTTAAAGGACTTTCAGATTTCAAAAGTAGTATTACATACATGTGACGAATGGTTAAATATATATGTCCAGTTTCTCAGACTATAAGAAGTTCACGTGCTTTAATATGATCGTTGATGTTCGAGGTCACTCATCATCCATGTCT
This sequence comes from Larimichthys crocea, assembly GCF_000972845.2. Taxonomy (NCBI): domain Eukaryota; kingdom Metazoa; phylum Chordata; class Actinopteri; family Sciaenidae; genus Larimichthys; species Larimichthys crocea. The sequence goes on from NC_040024.1 coordinate 14,053,262, forward strand.
TCAATGTATATTAAATGGGGTTTTACCTCAGCATACTAATTATGAATTATTATTATCAGTATTTATGCTGGAATCTGCTGCACAATAAAATCCCATCTGATCATTACATAACCATGCACCGTCGCTCAGGTCACATGTTTGCCTTCTCCCAGTGACGGCCTCAGCAGCCTGACGCCGGATCAGCCTTCGAGATTTGACCCACAGGGCAAAATAAAATAAAAATAATCTGGACGGAGGTTTATGAGCGGAGAAAGAAACGTCAGATGTTCGAGACGCGACCTGCCGCCGTCAGACGAGTTTCTGTCAGATGTTGCTGGTCTGTCACCGGCAGCGTCGTCCGTTATCGAGCAGATCAAATAAACGTCGGTTCAGGAAATCTTCCTGTCATATTTTACGACATGTTATGATGCAGAAATACAGTTTTTTTTCTGTTGTGTTCTCTCCGTGTTTCTCGTTTCCACATGACTCGCTCCTCTCTCGTCTTATCTCGCTTGTTGTCCACTCTCGGCGCCTGCAGCTCTTTTTTCTGACCACACCGTGAGGCGACCTTTCAACCCAATCAAACCCCGCCGCCTCGTTCATTTATCTCGGAGCCGCGAGTGTGCATGCGTTAATGTGCGTCCTGTATGTTTGTGTGTACACTAGAGACCGTCTTATCTAAATGTACTCTCTGATGATGATGTGTGCATCCCTGGGTGTGTGTGACCAAACTCTAATTTGAGTGCCGCGTTGCTTCAAAGAACATAATGGATTTCCTCACTCCAGCTGTAAAAGTTACATTTTATTAAAAATTATTTATGACAAAGGAATATGGAGGAGAGTGGTGGAGGAACGAGATGAGGAGACGCCCAAAGACAAATTGGAAAGCGTGAAGAAGAGAACAAACAAAAGAGACCACAGAGACTTTAATACGCTCCTGAAGAACGCCAAACCTGAGGGTGACGCCAAGTCTGTCATCGCGGGGTTGTTACCTGTTCTGAAAACACGTAATAAGAGTTAAGACCAGAGAACAGCAGCGAGTGCTGAAGAAGGTCATTTTCTAACTCAGGCTGAGTTACAATCGTCCAATTGGCTCAACGAATGCATCATAAAAAGACGAAAGACAATAAATGAATCAGGAAGAAAGGGAGGGAAAGGTGGAGGATGGAGAGGGACATGGGTTTAGATGAAGAGAGTGAGGGAGGAGAGAGAAAGAGGGTTCTTATAAACTCTTGATTTAGAGCCTCAAGTTTCAGAGTGAAGCTCAGTGAAGCGAACACGAGGACAAAGAAAAAACCCTTCGAATGTTCAGTTATGCAGAGTTACAGTTCATATGCTTCCAGCTAGGACCCACAGTGACAACACCACAACATTAAAAACTTCTTGAAACGATTTTTGTATATTTTAGCATTATTCTTAATATTTGATTTGTCTCTCCATGCGACCGTCCTTGGAGACACTCGTAGAAAACGCGCCGGTCTGATGTTTGAACCATCTGTCGGACAAACGAGCTGCGAGCGGAGGAAGTTAAACATCGTTCATTTGCATAAACTGTGATGTGAAACTAAATCTGGTTCTTTCAGGAAATCCAGTTTTCCTGGATGTCGTCGAGGGTCGTGGATCTGCAGGCGGAGGCAGATGGTGTGTGTGTGTTGAACAGTTAATTAGTACAATCACGATGGAGACAAATAACGAAGGTTAGGATGCGTATTCAGTCACAGTTTGACTGTGTTTCACTGTTATTCGTGGTGTTATGTGACACAGTCGCTTTGAAATGCATTTCAGGAAAATAAAACAAGCTGCTGAATTTTCAGCTTTAATTGGATACAAGGTCCTGACACGCAGCTTAAATGAGCTCCAGCGTTCGACGTCCTCTGCATAATAACTGCAGAGAGTCACGGTGCAGATCCTGGATCAGCCGGATGCTGTTTTCAGATGATTTGATGAAGACAAACAGGATCGAGTCTAACGACAAACTAATCAACATGAATCAGCTGCAAGAATTTAATGAACTGAAGAAGGTTTGGTACCGCAGAGTTCGTTCATAGATCAATGCAGCCGGAGTAAAAATCACTGATGCAAATGTGAACATGAGCTAACACGAGCTAACATGAGCTAACAGCAGCTAACAGACTGAGCTAACATGAGCTAACAGCAGCTAACAGACTGAGCTAACATGAGCTAACATGAGCTAACAGACTGAGCTAACATGAGCTAACAGCAGCTAACAGACTGAGCTAACATGAGCTAACAGCAGCTAACAGACTGAGCTAACATGAGCTAACAGCAGCTAACAGACTGAGCTAACATGAGCTAACAGCAGCTAACAGACTGAGCTAACATGAGCTAACAGCAGCTAACAGACTGAGCTAACATGAGCTAACAGCAGCTAACAGACTGAGCTAACATGAGCTAACAGCAGCTAACAGACTGAGCTAACATGAGCTAACAGCAGCTAACAGACTGAGCTAACATGAGCTAACAGCAGCTAACAGACTGAGCTAACATGAGCTAACAGCAGCTAACAGACTGAGCTAACATGAGCTAACAGCAGCTAACAGACTGAGCTAACATGAGCTAACAGCAGCTAACAGACTGAGCTAACATGAGCTAACAGCAGCTAACAGACTGAGCTAACATGAGCTAACAGCAGCTACAGCTGTCAGCAGTTTACTTCACTGTCCATCATAAACTCTGTAAATCACAGAGAGTTGAGGCGGAGCAGCCGGAGGACATCAGAGGGAAAACCAGAAAACATTTCCTCCATAAAATATGATCCAGTTTCACCAGAATCAGTGAAATAGTTGCTGCTGTGTGACTTAGTGCCGTGAAGCGTTACGTGGGTTACACAGTGTGAGAACAGATTCGGTGTTTGGCATCGACGGCTGAAGTCAAAGGACGCGTCAGAGAATCAGCATTTGAAGAACGTTTGTGTTACCGCGCTCAAACGTCCTTCGCTGATCCCGACGGTAAAATCACTCGGAGTCCGCGACTTCCACAGCAGGGCCGACTCAGCTCGATCCATGTTTGGCCATCAACCCTCTGACATTTGCAGTCACTAAGCAGATTATAGAGACACATCCGTGTATTCAGAGCCTTATTTAACCGGGCCGAGTCGACTCTCAGAGCTTTCCTAGTTCCTGCGGCGGGGGAGGGGAGGATGCTCCCGGCTGTTTTTCCATCTTTATCTCGTTGTAAAATGAAAGTCTTAATGTTCTGGACTGAAAACAAGACCTCTAAAGACTGAATGACTCATCATTACTTGCACTTCTAATTGTGTCCTTGGTTTTGCTTTGTTTCGTTTCTATTTCCCAGCTGTGTACTTCAGCCTTGAAGAGTCACCTCGTGCTTATTATTCCCCTCACTCTTGGCCGGTTCATCTTCGTCTCTGCACAAAGCCTTCAGTAACAGACAGTTTCTAATTTGCCTTTGGACTTTTTACTCCGACTCCTTTGAATTAATTTCCCTGTTGAACTGCCTGACCTCTCAAAAGATTTCTTACCCACTGAATTGTTTGTTAACTTAAAATAAGGATTCAAACTGCAGAGGCAGAATTGGCCACTTTGGGTCCTCCAGTGGTTTTTTAAAGACGCACTGGTTAAAACAGAAACCAGTCTGAATCATTGCAGACACAGTGATTGACAGAATAATACCTCAGGTCTGTAGGTACCCCTGGTTGGTTTAGAGTTTGAAAAGTTTGGGCATCCTCACCCTGGAAGTACTAAATTACTTATAAATATGAAGCTACAACAAGCAGCCTGTTATATTTTGTTTGTGTCATCACTCCACAAATACAAACCCAAGTATGTAAATGAGAAAGTGTTTTACTTTGAGATATTTACAGGAGGAAATGTAAAACAACATTTGTATCCTCAGGAGACTCGAGGTTCACTCCATGTGTCCGGAGTCTCATATTGTACAAACATAAACCTGTTTCTGATTCTGACAGTTCGTCTTTCTGTAGAAAACCGACCAGCCGACGTGACTCAAGCTGTCACTCAGAGTTTTCCACCAGCTGTGCTGAAGATGAATTAATGCAAATGTCAAGCTTCATAATCAGTCGAGCAAAAAGTCAGAAGTCGTTCTGGGTAAGTGATGAAAAGCAGAAACAGATGAAGCTGCAAGGGAAAACTCCTGACTCATCATATCGATCACTGTGTATTTCTTATTTTACCACCTCAAACTGCGTCACATGAATGAGATCCTGTCCACTGAGGATCAGGACACGTATGATGATGGACGAATGGATGATTCGATCTACATGTGTTTAAATCTGATCAATACTTTTAAATGTTTCATACGCATTAGAAAAAGGCAGTTCTGCAGGTTTCATATTCAGATCGCACAAATCATCCTCGTGTTTATCTTTTCTCCTGACAGCAGAGACTTCCTGTCGTTTCTCTGCTGAGCACCATTAAAGGGATGTTCAGAGCCGAGCGTACGTCTCGCTGTTTGTGTGTTTGCTTCCCATATCTCTCTCTTGGTTTAAGCGGCTACAACATAAAGCTGCGATAACAGGCAGTTTGAGGAGTGATAGTGAAGGAGGAAGGAGGAAAAAAAGACTGACACGTCTGTTCATGAGCAGAGAAAGCTCGATGAAATGGAGGAGGTGTTTGGACGTTTGCTTGATTTCCTTTCACATCACGAGGCAGCAAACGAGAAAAGAATGGAAATGGCAAACTGCTCCCAAACTCATTTTCATGCTTTATTAGATTTTAATTTGAATGGAAACTCGTCTCTAGTTTCTCTTTTTTCTTTCATGACGCTACGCTGATTTAATGATTACGCTCATTTCAGAGTTGCCTCAAATTTGCCACTTTATTGGGCTGTTTGTCACATGGCTCCAATCCTGCAGTCAGTTCTTCTTCATTTCCTGAGTTCGAAACGTGAACAGTGGCTATGAACAGACGGGGAAACTGTTTTTAAAATGTCAGGTTGAGGAGCAGTGGTAGAAAAGCTGTATGGGCTGTATAAAATGCTACAGAACATTATGACACCAAAAAACGAGTGATAAATTATGCAAGTGTAATTTCTAGTAGACATGGCTGCCTGAATTTCACGCATTTTAGTATATACTCATTTTCATTATTTAAAGCACCCTGGGTTTTATCCACCGTTTGAACTCTTGCAGTAGATATTTTGCAGGTGATGTTGCATTTGAGTCCGTTTTTTAGCCTGAGGGAAAAGTCTGGATGTTTTGGCGTACAGAGCTCTGTAGCGCCTCCCAGAGGGGAGAAGTTTAAACAGTTTGTGACCAGGGTGTGTTGGGTCTGCAGAGATGTTACCTGCCCGTTTACCAATAGTTTCTTTTAGCTCCATTTTTGGTCTCAACCTCCTCCTAAGGGAAGTATCTGTTTCTTTAGCTGGTGAATTCTCCACTATGTCTCCAGGCTGTAATCTGAATGCCAGAGAGGTTTTGTCTAGTCGACTTCTGGTTTGATCCAAGCCGTGAACTCACTTTGACGCCGTGTCTACGAGCTGAAAGAACAGTTTGATTTTGAGCTCAGATAAATTAGATTTGAAGCGATTGTTTTTGTAGTTTGGGGGTTTGTGTTTGGTCTTCAGCGTGGAAGGTTCAGGAAATGTGTTCACACGTGTGAACAGACAAGAACTGCCTTGAGACAACTAACTTTTGATTAAAAACAAAAAAACTCCAACCAACGCACTTCAGAAACTTTCCAGATTGCCAATTCCTTGGAGAACAATTCTGAAAAGCCAAAAATCTTTTTTGAATCCCTCCACTGGCCAACAGTTAATCTGTTTGGCTTCTAGTCAGGAGGCAGTCGGTGTCTTACATAGACTTTCTTCTCTGCTGCTTATTAGACGACACAAAGAATAAAAAAGTCTCCAAGGCATCAAAGGAGCACCGACAACTTTACCTGCAGCACATTAAGGTCCATTAATTAGCTACCAGGCACACAAGTGTCAGAGAGGAGGAGGAGGAAGGAGGCGCAAAACTGAGAGGAGACAGATGAAACATGAATTAATGAAGAGAGGGAGCTGATGGTGAGCGCAGGGATGAAAAGAAAGTGACATGAAGTGAGAGAGAGACGGCTCCTAATTTCCATCATCTTTCCCCCCTCGAGGGAAAACTCTCATATAGAATATTTCATGCACCATCACAAACATTAATGTCCACACACATGCTGTAATGCTCGGTTATGACAGACAAAGGAAGTAGAACGCCTGAATAATGCCAGTTTCAACACATTCTTTGTTGGCTGCAGTGTCTCTTAGAGGTCTTCACAGGCCCACCAACACGAGATGGAGGAATCTGAGTCACACTGGGTCCATAGTGCCATTTATTAAATCAGTGTAATCCACTCTAGTGGGGTGTTGTTGTGGCAATACAAGGATCCAAGCAGATTCCCCAACAGTTCTTATTACGAGGTGCAACATTTATTTTTTATGTCATGTTACGTCCACAGCACTCTTATGTTTATATATTTGGGGGGGGGTCTAGACTCGAACCTCCTGACACTGCTCTGGTCCCAAACGTTAGTTTGAACATGTGGAATCCAAACCTCTTCTTTTGGGGTGCTTGTTTTGGGGTCTTTTTGACAATATGGTTTGGGGGCAGTCCATAGAGACTTAGGTTGGGAACCGGAGGGTGACCGGTTCAAGTCCAGCATGGACCAAAATATGGAGGATGGACTAGTAGCTGGAGAGGTGCCAGTTCACCTCCTGGACACTGCCGAGGTGCCCATGAGCAAGGTACTAATCGCCCCCAGGGTGCCGCTATTTGGCTGCCCATCACTCCACCATTTAAATAGCATCAAATCATAATGGGAGTTATCTCATCAGGATCTGGACTAACATGTTTTGATTCATTGGGAATGACTTGCCACACACACACGCGCTGACTTAGGCCACTTTTAGGGGACATTAGTTCTAACATAGTCACACATTCATTGGACAAAGTTCAAAGTGGGGACATGGCTTTTGTCCCCAGCTGGACAAGTTGTAATGAACTGGTCTTTAGTCTGAAATGTGTCTCTGAAGGTAGCCCAACATGTTTCAAGCCTACATGCTCTCATGTTATATGAACACACCGCCTCCTACATTGTATTTGTTCGTACACACTGCACACTTCTTATGCACACAGTCACAGAGAGTGTTTTAAGAGATAATCTGTTTGCTGCAGATAAGTGAATGTGGGTCAGGAAACGTTCCAGAGGCGCGTTGGATTTACGCTTCCCGTCGAGGAGGAGCTGCCTCTTTAAACTGCATTTATCTGCTCTGAAGGGGGTCCAGAGATTTATACCAGGAAGCACACCTCACTCCTGTGGGCTCCATTTACAGAAGATGCTCTACATTGTATAAGCTCCACGTTCTGCCTATTACACATCCCGACTGTTCCACAAAGCTACAGATTTCTTCTTGTTATGAAACGGAGCCTTATTTCTCCCTCCTGGACTCGCCGATCAGCGGATCTAACAGGATAAGAACTTTTATCTCAGGGGCTGTTAAACTTAACCTGAACACTTCAGCAGTTTTACTGCAGCACAAATCTACGATAGATAGTTAAATCCTCGTTTAACATGCAGCCCAAAGAGGCTCCATTATCCTCAATTGAAAAGCTCACCGGGTGTCATGATGTACAGCTTTTTACATTCTGAGTACATGTAAGAGCGGGTGATATCCAGGGCAGCATGAATAAGCGATGAGATAAGACTCTTGACCTCCCGACTGTCAGATGTTCTGAGGTCACGTTTTATTTTTTCACATGCGACACGATGTAAAGAAATATTCTGGGACACGAGCGTGGTGATGGATGCTATGAAAGCGTTAGAGACAAGTGTTATGAGGGTGGAAAAGAAAACAGCTGAGGAGTTTATAGGCGACCAACAGCGAGTCCATCTGTTGACTTTAAAAAAAATAAAAAATGAATGTGGCCTTATGGAAGAAACAAAGTGTTTTTGTTGTTTCAAGAAAAGTGAACCAGTGAATGATACAACATAATGTAGAAGAGGAGGTTTACAGGCCCAGGGCGAGGGGAATGCTGATGGGAAGTGGAGCCGGTGTCGTGCCAGAACCGGAGCTGGGTGATGACATGTGGTTACAAACAAGCCTGGATATGATTGACATGGTTGTACAGGTTGTTGGAGGCAACTCTAATGGTTGCAAAGGTTTCAGTTTACTGTGTGGTTCGTGTCAACAAACGCTTTTCTTCTGGTAAGCACAATGAAACATTTCTTATTCATGGCAAACATACATCTTCAGTCTGGTTAAATTATTCAGAGGCGTGTGTGTTTAAACGGGACGAATGGGAGAGTTTTAATAAATGTGAGAGGTTTTAATAAAAAGACTGAAATCCACCGTAAAGAGCTTCATCTGTTGCCATGCCAGTATGGTCAGAGTTCTTGCCTTCAGGCAAATCACGCAGCTTTAAAATGACGCTGTTCAGAGACGGATCGAGGAAATAGTTCCACAAACACACTTCGGTTTTGTCAGCATGTCACGGCAGACGTCCGTCCACAATGATCTTGTGCTCCAGATTTCTGCCTCTTCTTCGCACAACAATTAGTCAACTAGAGTTTTTAGAGTTTGACATGATACAATGTGCAACTTTCAGAAACACATTCAGGCATCAAAAAAAGGGAACAAAAAATGAACTTCAAGCTGGTTTTAGATTCCCACACGTCCTTCTCTATGTGCGTGATCAAACGTTTTGTCAGGAGAGATTCCTGGCTAGCACCCCAGAAAGTTAACAAATTAATAGTTGCACACAAACGTTGTCACAGCATGTTGGGCGAAGAGATACAAGGTTTTGAATGTCGGCGCTGTGGAGGAGCCAACAGCATTTGGCTGCACCGTCTGTTCATCGTCAGTCACAGGAGGAAAAGACGCTCCTGAACCTCCTTTCATACGTTCTACAAACTGTCCTGCTTTCCATCTACAGCAGTGCTGCGATGTTTCTACAGATACCAAAAGAGTATGTCAAAAACTGACTAAACGTCCCCACAGGAGCATGATCAAGTGTGTTGTTATACTTTGCTGTATTTACAGGTTGGTCATTTAGATTTTCAAAGTCAAATATACAAAACCTGTGTGGCGGTATTGGAATGACATAATGGACGTGCTGCTTGGTCGGGAAGTTGTTGCACTGGTGAGTTTCAAAAATGATATTCTAAGTTTATGCCTGGCTGATGTTATTGTTGATGTTTCCACCACTTTTATTTGCAGATACTAATATTTTGTTCAGGGGAGGATTTACAGCAGATTTTGAACGAAATCACAAAGCAAAAGTAGTTTGATATAAATATAAATATATAATATATTAATATACAAAAAGTTATCATTAAATGTGGACAAAACAAAGATTATGTTGTTTGGTAATTATAAAAAACACACTACAGTTCAAGTGATGATAGATGATGTACAGATTGAAAGAGTTTATGAAATACATTTTTTAAACCACAGAATCTGCTGGAAACTTTTACAATATACACTACGCATCACAGTCATAAGAAAAACAAGATACATTTTAAATCACAAAGTGCTATATATATATATTGTATTGTTCACTTGTGCTGCCATATATCAGTTATTGTGTGGAGGTACAGGGTAATACGTACAAAAGCAAGAGCTTTAAGGATTGTAAATAATGTAGGTTTTCACGTTATTTGTAAAGTCTAAATATTGAAGTTGGTGGATCTTGTAGAATATAAACACAGTACAAAAAAATGTATAAAGCAAAAAATAATTTACTTCCACTAACATACAGAAAATGTTTAGTGAAAGAGAATGTGGTTACAATTTAAATCTGAAAGTCATGAAGGGTATGTGCATTTCAATGTGGGGTCAAACTGTGGAATCATTTGGACATTGAACTTAAACAGAGTACTAATATTCTTCAATTCAAGAAGAAATATAAAAACAATATTTGCCTGAGGTATCGGAATGAGGAGAGACAGTGATGATGATCACAAATATGTATGGTTCTCTTGGGTATGTAGATTAGGTATGCATGTATGTATGTAAGTAAGTATGGGTATGAATATGGAAATGAGAAATTATGTATATGTATATAGAGACAGTCTAAAAATTTTAATATATCAGTAATAGTAGGGGCAGGAATATATAAGCGTACACTTCTTCCTGCTCTCTTTTGAACAGGGCGTGTTCAGGTTTGACCTGTTTTTTTGTTTTTTTTTTGGCTTTTACATGTTTGAAATAAAAATTCTCAATCTGTCATGGATATAAAAAGGCTCTTGACCTTGGCTCTCAGTTCTTGGTTCTTGGCTCTTGACCCAGTCAAACAAAACATGTTGCCGATGGAGCGTCCCAAGACGTTTCTTCCCTTGATGATCTAGTGTGCAAGGGAGGTCCTCGGTAAAAGAAAATGGCATTACAGTCAAATCCCAGATGATCATTTTTAGACGCCGTGCGTCATAGTTCATTATTCAAGCTTGGGAATACATGCACCCTGTTTCAAGCCTGCCTGAAATCACTGACGTTAAATTAAATGTATTTGTTGCACACGCTTTATATATGTAAAAAAGGAAGGGATTTAGCAGACGGGTACAATTCAAAGTTTAGAGTGATTGCTGCTCTTTCCAGGGAGGTTTAAATTGATTTTGGAATAAAGAACACGTGCAAAAAACCCTGCAATTACATCGACACCACAGGAATAACCGATTTGTTGCCAGATTTGCACTTAAATGTTGTTGTTATTGGCCCATTTTATGAATACAAGTAAATCAAAATGAACAACGTGCAGTAATATTGTAAAAATTCCTCCCAGATACTGAAATACTTTGTTTTCTCCAGAGCTCAGGGCCAGATTGGAAGTTGTTTTTCCTCTCTCCGTGCCACAAAGGCCGTTATATAAGAGAACCAATGGTGCCAACATGTACAAAGTAGGACACACAACAAGGCTTTCAGATGGAAATTAAAGCCCCCACACGTCTAAAAAACACACACACGAAGCATTAAACAACAAGCTGGTGGCATCTTTCCAGCTTGATTATTATAGTCGAGAAAACTTGTCCACAACGCACCAACATGCTCCGACCGTGACTGATGGGAAACGTGACAAGAAATGAATGTTGCATTATGTGAAATACGTGCTGCAGTGTACGGTATGACAGCTGTGTCTGTTTCTGTCTGCTTCTTAGAACGCGACGCGTTTCTTAGAGACGGATAGCGAAGCCTCGCCTGTACATCAACGCCTCGTTTCAGCCCTATCATGAAGATGCTCTCCTTCTCATCGCTCGGCCTCTCGCCTACTTTGAGACGGTGTTGAACTGCAGTTTTTTCTGTTTTGCCCTCATTTACCAAACGATGCTGCAGCTCTCATTTGTCTTTGTCAGCTTCTCTTTGTTCTCTCTGGTTGTGAGAGACTGTCCGACTCGCTTTTAAACTCGTTAATTCATCATAATGCCGCCATGTTCAACCCTGAACGCTGATGACCAACCGCTGAACAGAAGGAGCGAGAGGAGATGAAAGAATGCTGCCTTTGTTCAATAAAGTAGTTACTAAACTGTTTTTCTGACTTTTGCAAGCTGTGAACCGAATCAATTTTCCATTTCAGTCTCCACTGATCACCTCAGCAGCCACAAAGGCTCCTGTAGAGGTGTCTAACTTTACCCCACCTGCTTGGATTAATTCATCTCATTTTCTTTTGTTGTTTCCAATGGTTTGTCAAAGTAGCACCATGATTTCACCCAGACGACTAAATTAAGTGGAAACATATTGACTGCAGGCCAACGTCACTTTGTTTACAGCCAATTTGTCCCCATCCAAGACGAGAGCAAAACAATGACGTCAAACTCCAAGACGAGAGGAGCTTGCCATCATTTTTTGCCAACCTACAGAGGTTTAATGTCTCATGTGCCTCCAGCGATGTAGGAGTATACTCCAGCGGTGTGTCCGTACATTGTGATATCACCATTTGTTTGCTGGTGCAACGTTTTTGCTGAATTGGGCTGAAAAGACAGTGGGCGCCACTTTGAGGGTGTACCGTAGCAAGTAACTGTAACTCTACTGAGAGTTTAACTGGACGTCTCAGAGACTAGGTCCAGGTTTTAGACAGTCTGCAGGGGACATGGTAGTTGTACTATCATTTACATTTAGTTATATGTCACTGCGCTACAGGTCCAACACTCCCTGAAATCAAAGCCAACCCACAACCAACACTAAACGTTTGTTTCTGCATAAGTCGGCTCTAAATTGTTCAGATCTTTATCCGAGTCCCAGACAGAGATAAGACGAACCCAATTACTCATGTCAAAACACAAACATCTGATATACTCCACTGTTGTTAATCTTTACTTTCAGTTACTGAAGGTAAAGTACCCAGGAAGAACTTTTGTCCATCGGTCCAACAGGATATCAAATGAGAGATGCTGAGTTCAGGTCCCCTTAAGAAGCACATTTACTGGATTAAAATAAATTAAAAGTTAAGTTAAAGTCTGGACTCTCACTGATCCACCACGAGTCAACAATAAGCCAAACAGTGGTTTACTTAAATGTCAGTTTGGGCAGTTAGTAAAACTCGTGTGTTTGTGTTTGTAGTGATGGGAAGCCATCCAGGCCCTGAGGCAGTAAAAGCAGCCAGAAACCAAAGCGTGATGCTGCCAACATGTTTCATGGTCGAAACAAGTTCTTTATTTAAGTCAAAAGTTTCACTTTGGGCTCGTCTGAACAGAACTTTGGGCTTCTGGCTCATTCACTAGTTTTTAAAGCAAACTTTAGGCAGGCATTGATGTTCAACATCGACATGTATGTATATTACATGAACAATCCGTTAAACACAAAGTCCTGATTGAAATGTAAAGTTCATGCCAGCAGCACCTTGGACCCGGCCAGACTTTGTGGCCACCTGAAATATTTTACTGTTGGAATGACTGTTCAACCGCCAACCTGGTGAGTAACATCTTCAATTCAAGAATGTCCCTTGAACACAGCACGACACACTTCCATGCACCTTCAAGGTTAAGGCAAGATTTATTCTTTTATATGATGAAGTTGACTTAAAGGTGAAGAAGGAAAAAAAAGGAATAAAACTCAGACATCAAATGACTCTGGAGAAGTTCAGGAGCTGTTTGGTGTCGACATGTAAAAGTACGCTTTGAGTTGCCGCTTAATAATCTGTGACAGAAGGAAGGGAATTAAATTAACTTTGGTGTAGCGATTGAAAACGCCTGTTGCTTAAGTCCTAAATCTGAGGACAGATTTTAAAGGCTTAATAAAAACACTGAGGCCAGGCTGGAGAAGAAGAAAGTTAAAGTTTCCTCAAGGCTGGAAAATCAAAGCAAAACAAAGACACGACGATGGTTTCAATTCTGATTCAACCACAAACTGCTGACTCAGTCTCCATAAGTCCCCATGTCCAAATGTCCAACTTCACAGCAGAAATAAAAGCCTGGTACAAAAAATATTATATACTATATATTAGCATAAGATTAAGCTTAAGATGTGTCTCAGCTTACAGCACACTGCATTTGGATATAACTGACAGCGAGAACGCACCAAACGAGTCAAAATAACGAGTTGACTATGGAACGACGAGACTCGAGACACAGCAGGACTCGTACGTTTCCTCGTTTGTGGATTAAACTCTCACTAAAAGAGGAAATCTCCCAGATTACTGAAATGATAACACCTTTTTATCATTGTTCATCCACTTTAATCCCTCCTGCGCTTTCCACTGAAAACCATCTTAAATCATCTGTCTGACAACACGGCTCTGAACTGAGCAAAACATCACCCAACACTGAATCGTCGCTAAGCCGCTTTCCTTCAACTCATCTCAACATACAGCCGCACATACATTTACATTTACATTTCCAGCTGATACACTCAACCAGAGCAACAAGAAGAAAAGCCGAATCTCTTTTATCGGGAGCGTCAACGTCGCTTCAGCGTGATGACAACTCCCATCACATTTCGCAGTGCGTGACCCCTCTGAGGAATCTGTGACCCGCCTGTCGTCTATAAAAGAGAAATAATATAAACTGCACGGCGGAAAGATGCCAGCACCTCATCAGTAATAAGTCAGAAATATATCACTTATTTCCATCGTGCCGCCCTCAGACCGATGAACACAAAGCACTGAGCGCTACGCGCTTACTAAATCTTCTGACGGCGAGGCCCTGAGCTGCAGAATCATCCATCCATGCAATCATTCATCTACAGACGCTCTTAGTAAAGCAGCTGACTCGCTGAAGCATGAGCTGACAAACATGCGGGGTGTACTTAGGAAGCAGATCAGGTGAAAGCCTGCACAATCTTCTGGCATATGGTTGTATTTGTGCAAACCTGCCCTCTCACATGCACATATGCATGCGTTAATCTGCGTCTTTACATGCTGCGAAGAATTTAACGGTTTGTGAGCCGGGTCGAGCCACCGGAGGTTCAGCCGACAAACCGCCGCGCAAGTTTCCAGCAGTTCTCTGATTGCTTGACGTGTGGCGACAATAAAGAACACGCTTGGATCTTCTCACAAATGTACTTCCAAACCACTTCAACAGTAGTTTTCTCCATCGCTGGTGCTGACAGAGAGAAGGAGGTACAGTAGGAATTACATATACACTCTCTCACACTGAGGATTTCAGCTTTGTAACCCTCCTGGTTTTATGCGACGCTTCTTTTTTTTTTCCACATCCTAATGCTGCTAATTCCACAAACGTGACACGAACACGCTCTAACAGGCCGGCGCTGGGGCGGGGTAATGTGTCATTTTTATATATCAGTGGTGCAAACAAATGTAAAGGGAGTGATGGACGGATAAAAGCGGAGTTAACGTTAACATAATGGAGGGAATGGAGTGGAATAATGGGAAGCATGAGAAGAGGGACTGATGCATCTCTCCACGAGCGCCATAATGTGATGGAGGAGGTGAAATGACAGAAATCAGAAAAACGTGGCAGCTCAGAGAGAGGAGGGAGTGACGGACAGGAGAGTGATGGAACGAGGTGAATTATTATAATTATTAGATGAGCGTGATACCAGGAGAGTACGGTACAGACGGCGAGGTGCAATTACAAATATAAGAGATGTTATATTCCTCACGGTGTCCCGGCAGTCGGTCTAATCTCCCACCATGCTCTGCTTCAACGCAGCCAACAGCGGACGAGATGAAACTTTAATTCTGCCGCTGGGAAATCAGCTTCTTAATGTTCGACTTCATGCATTCATCCTGGAAAGCACTGAAAGAACAGACGCACTATAACACAAAAGTTTGTGTTTATCATTACGATTGTTTGAGTCACACCTCATTCCTGTGAACTCTCTGCAAACAAGGTGTTATTCAGCAGATTTGAATCATATTTGTTAACATGTTAAAATGGTTATTTGTTGAAAGGAAGTACATTTTTCGATGTGGATGTTCTAAAGTCTTGTTTCTTGCCAAACCCCAGGCTAACATTTATTGCATACTTCTAATAACCATAATCATGTCATCAGCTGTCTCAGTCTACGTAGATTCCACCTTAAAAGAATTGTTCTTTTCATGGTACCTTTTAAAAATTAACATGAATATTTGGATGAACTTCGTTTAGCTGCTTCAGCGTCAGGACGCTGCACATGGCGGTTCACTGACATCTTCTTGTAACTCTTCAAAGACGCGTCTATATCAGAAGAAAAGAAGACGCTGTGATAATCAGACTTGTAAACAACGTGACTAATTGTTTTCTCATCATCTTCTGAAGCTATGGAGGGCATCAGCAGAGATCTTCTGAATGTATGTAGATCTATTTAAACCTTCGTC
Organism: Larimichthys crocea; assembly: GCF_000972845.2. Taxonomy (NCBI): domain Eukaryota; kingdom Metazoa; phylum Chordata; class Actinopteri; family Sciaenidae; genus Larimichthys; species Larimichthys crocea. The sequence continues at coordinate 14,068,956 of NC_040024.1, forward strand.
TAACCAGACGAATGTTTGATTACTCTCAAGTGTCTGACTGGTTTCTCCTGCTGAGCGTCAGGGATGAAGATGATTATGTTTCATTAAAACTGCGTGCATACTTGTATTCAGTTACAGAATGATTAATAGTCACATCAGTACTTTTGTAATTAGGCGACTGTTCATTTGAAGATCTTCCAAACATTTAGAAACTGTTCCCGCCCGCCCAGGAGATGTCGTTCGTTAATCTGACAGTTGGTGTCTGTCACCTTCAGTTACTGTCTCCTAATGTTGCTTTTAGTGCAGCTGTTTGATGCTGTCACTGTGATTAATGCAAACTTAAATAAAGTTCGACGCACAGAAATGAGACGCCACCCAAAGGAGAGAACGAAAACAGACTCCTGCCATCGTTCGGTATTTTCTTTCTGCGTCTTGTCACTGAGTGTGGAGGTGTGGATGCAGGGTGGAGCAGGACACCGGGTGCTGCAGTGTCATTAGTACTCTGCTACAGTCGGCTGTGATGAGCCACGCTGGCCGAGCAGAACAAAATGGATCACATTCGACCTTCTGTGGAGGTTCATATTTGATCCATTCCTTATTTTGATCCGAGGCACTTCAGGGAGCTGACTTCTAACTCTCAAACTCACATTTAGCTGCCCTCAGATTCTCAATTAGGAGGAGCTGGAAGCTGCCGAGCAGCTTTTCTTATCTGAATCTGCTCTGTGTTGTTGTATAGCCCTTTAAGGCAAGGTCATCCGATCACTGGAAGTTTCCCCAGGCACATCCAGGTGTCGTTTTAAAAGTGGAAATATTAAATATTACGCTCTTAATGTGTATGATTATATATATGACGTTGCTACCAATCGATTTTTAGTGGTGGATTAATACACATTTGGTCCTGTGGTGAATAAAACTGGCAGAATGTGGCTGGCAAGAAGAAAACTATCAACAGATTTATTATTCACTCACACAGCGTCACACTTTACTGCTTAAAGGACGAGTCTGTAGGATTCCTGCAAAACATGTTTGTCCATTCTGGGCTACGGTTCAACACGGTGGGAAACAACAGCTCTTATTTTCAGGAGGTTATACACCAATGAAAACTTAGTTGTGAATATTATATTCTGTAGATAGAGGTCCTTTAATTGCAAAGAAAAACATATACTACCGTACATTAGAAAGACCATCGTGTTGTTTCCACATCTTCCATGTTCACAGTAACTGTTGCGTCCTGCTTGCACTGTGAGGACAGTGTTGGACACAAACATAACAACCTTGTACTGTCATTCCATATTAAAGTGCTCTTAATTCTTCAGACTGCTGCTGCTGATGACGATGTTCACAGACCTGCTGCGCTCTGACTCGCAGACGATTCAACACTGCTCAAGAAAAGTCGAGCTAAAGATGTGTTTGCTGGAGAAATGTTCTCAGCTTTCATGATCTTCTATCGTCCAGTTCAGGGAGCGGTGGAGATGAACTCAAAGAAAACCAGATGAAAAGATGGTCCTCATTGACATCCGAGCAAGCGAGGCTGTTAAAGCCAATGAACAACAGGAAACAAAACTATTGGATGTATGGAAAATATAAAAGCTGCTTTGCTAATGGATCACGAGGGAATTCCTAAATCGAAAAGGGTTTATCGACTATATACTGGAAGTTATAGGAGGCAATCTATGTCAGCATTGAGCTCTACATACAAATGAAACACACTAATTGCGGCATGTTAACAAACTGTTTAATTCATACAGAAACTTGTAAAAAAAAACACATCTTCTCATCTAACTCTTGGCAATAATATAAGAGTTTATTTGCCGTAATCTCAAAGTTTTCCTCGAATGATGTTAGACTACAACACAGAAACACAAAATTCATGATAACTAAACTTTAAATGAAACAACCTCATTTACTGAAACACTAATTAGCTCATTTTATCCACCCAAGACAATAAGGACCAAACCGTCATAATATATTTCACCTGCTTTGCAGCAGCGTAACTTCAGACGTGATGTTTGACTCGGTCTTGTTGTTGGACTCTGGTGTTTGGAATTTCCTTTTCATAGAAGTCAGACGTTCAACCCGGCAGGAACAATGATGGTGCACTTCTACGCTGCCGTCAGTCCATCATCACCTCCTCCATCACCATAGGGGACATGGGCAGATTGCAGCGCATCATTCACTCCAACAATGAAGTGATTGGCTGCAATCTTCCATCCTTTCAGGACCTGTATGCCTCAAACCCCCTGAAGGGTGCAGGTACCTCTCTAATCTCCAGAGATACAAGCCACCACAAAAGCTGGCCTCATCAATAAGACCCCCAACTGGCACACTGTGAATATTCTCCACACTGAACTCTTTATATTTTCTTACTGTGTTTATCGCACCAAGGCAGCTCCCTGTATGTGGAAACCTACATATTAATAAACCTGATTCTAAAGGAATTATTGACTGTAAGAAGAATAAAAGAAAGCACCTGTCAAGTGAGCCCAATCTTGATTTAAAAATAGCCGAACCGATCAAATTATTCCACTCCGTCTATATTTAATGCCTGACAGGCGACTGCCAGGTTTTAATGAGCTCAAAAGTGATTTGGTTTTGTGTTTCATTCATTAAATACACTTTGATGGGTTTATTTTTTAATGACTTGATGTGGTTTACCTCAACCCCCTCACAGACAATCCTTTGCAGCATTCAGCATTCCTTCACATCTACATGACAAACACATCTCCTCCCGCTGAAATCCAGCAACGTAGCAACAGGATGCCACCCCGGCAGGGTGGAGACAGAGATCGTGGTCGGAGAAAGCTGAAGAGTTTACCAGGTTAGTCAGAGGCAGATTCAGAAACAGGCGATCTACAGGAGGCAAGGGAGTCTGTGAACCAGAGAGGCTTAAATAGTGGCTTGATGCCACTATTGACGCTGTTCACCTGAGTACACAGGTGAACAGCGCTGGCTGCTGAGGTGAGAATGAGCAGTGGGGGGTAGAGTGGAAAATTACTGGCAGAGCAGCAGAGGAATGGATTGTGACACCTGCACAACCTTTAAAATTCAAACTCACCTACGTATGTCAGGCGTGACGCACACATACTGCATTCCTCCACCTTCCCACGGAGAAACAAGAAAGACAGAAAACACTAAGAAAGCCCATCAGTACCATCTTTGTTAGTCTTTCTTTGACTGTACTCTGTCTCTGCATAGCACATATTTATTTTGAGTGTTGTGTGTGTGTATAACCTTTTTAAAATCTTGTTTGTGAGCGTGATAATGGACCATAAACTATCTTGGAAACTGCACAGTCTCCGTAAAGAGTGCAGAAAATGTGTCCAGGAGCCAAAACGGTTCTGGACAAATCTTTGGCTTGAAATTAGCTTTTTAAAAACGTGATAGGAAATAAATCATGCTGTTGCTGTGCTGCAACATCCAGTTTGAAAGTTTGTCACCAAGTTTCCATTTCTTTTTTTTCTTTTTTTCAAGGCAAAAGGGACCTCGAAATTGGAAATTTGGGAACCTCTGACTCTCTACTCTCTGGCCGGCAGCCAAAGAAACACAAAGCTTATCCCTCCAGACTAAGAAAAAAGATTCACACTCTCATTGCAGTGCTACTGGAAGGCAATAATGTTGTTGGCAGCAACATTAGCAGCTGTCATTAAATTAAAGTCAGCGTGATAAAGCTTTAAAAGGTTTGAGGACATCCTGCAGATGCTCATTGGGAGGACGGAGGCTCTGCTCATGCATTTAAACGGATGTTTAAGTCTACTGAACAACTTAACATACACCCTGTGTGTTTCCTGTTAGAAAGGTCAGAGTTTGCATTGGTGTCCGAGTTAACGACAGTTAGTGGTTTGCTGCTTAGCCAAAGTAAATCACCTCGGGAGTGTAATGTTATCTTGTTAACTTGTTCCAGAGTCCGGTTCTGTTCTGGTAAAGCTACCTCTCCATCGGGGAAGCCTGTAAATCACAGAGAGTTGAGTATTTTCCAAGACACTAAACTGTTGATATGGCCACTGTTGGACCCTGTTGGAGAGAACTCAACGTATTTATTCAAAATTAAAGGTTTAACCTTGTGAAGACAATGCAGCATGTCCCCATAAACTGGCCTATAAAACACTTTAGCAGTAAAACATGAGAAAACAGTGGTATTGTTAAGTGTAATATTGACTGACAAAGCTGCGTGGAAGGCAGCTCGACTTGCCACTACCATCATTAGGACAGTGATTTACTGTCACTGAAGGGAACGCACCACGGGGAGCTTTGTGGTGGAGGGACGCCTAACCAAGCTCCGAGCTAATCCTTCAGCGTTTGTGATGTGTCGGCAGCAGCGGAGTTTCATTGAAGCCGCGGCGGGAGAAAAGCTTCCGATCTCTCACAAATATGCAGTGAGCTTAAACTCTTGTATCAGATGCGACTGAACACCAACACAAGACAGGCGGCTATTGAGCTTTCGCTGATTTCAAAAGGGAACATTTCCCTCGCCGCCTAACGGCTGCAGCGGAGCTTTGAAAGTAAACGACAGCAACCGAGGACGAGTGGGATGTCTGTCAGTTTACACAGATTACCGTTTTTTAAATCCTCCTTTTAAAGGAAAGTTGGCAGGGTAGTTGTTTGGCATCACTCACAGATACAGATTCACTTAGTTCAGCGGTGTTATTACATAAATTTTACAGTTATTCTCCACCCAAACCTTCATATTTTAAATCTGACTTACAGACTCAGAAGTATTTTGTTTTTAAACAGTTTTTCCTGTGTCTGTCAGATATTTCTTTCCCCATTCGTGGCTGTGAAGTCCAGGCTTCCTCCCCTGACAAACGTTATCAATGAATGTTGTTTACATGAGTGATATTTTCTCCACGCAGCTGCCTTAATAGAAAAACTGACATTTTCCCTGAGTTCAATTGCAACACATATTTCCAAGGCTGATAAGACAGATGCTGTTCCACAAACAGATTTCATCCATCCAGGAGATGTTTTTCTGAGCGTGAACGTTCTCTAGAAATGTGTGGCATGAGACTCGGAGAGTCTAATAGTATAAAACATTATGGTTGTCAGCAGTAGATTTTCTATTAAAATGATGTTTGTCCAGCAGATTCATTTCCATAAAGCTAAACAGAGAAAGCTTGTTGTTGTTGCTGCATAGAGCTGCTACCGTTAACGAAACACCGGCTGATCCTGGGTATCGATTTGCCTCGTATTATTCCAGTAAGGATGCCAAAATGTGTTTAATGTCAGCAGATTTGTACTGTCGTGAACTGATTTGTCATCAGTCCTCCGTGTCGACTCTTCAGTGAACCGTCCCCCAAGAAAACAGCTTCTGCCTGGGACGGGGAGTTCCAGATGCTATGGGGTCCACAGTGTTAAGACTCAACCCTCTCTCGAGCAGGTGGTGCAGTCTTATTCGTGTATTATTCAAAAACCTGAACCTGACCCGGCCCGCAAACCGCCAACTCTATGCATCATCGTAACTCCAAGGGGCTGCTGGGAGCTTCTTTGTATTTCCTCAGTGGCTGAAATACAACCACACACAAAACAGGTTTATAGACATGCAAATGTGGAAAGATGGTGGAGTGATTTGCAGCCATGGAGCAGCACCTTGGTACCTGCAGCACTTTACTGGACCAATTGGACTTTAGGACGCTGCTCTGGGTGTTCGGTACCTTAAGGAAACTTCAGGTTGAGGTGGTCACAGCATATTCCAGCAAGTGCTAGGACCTGGGTCCAAACTGCAGCGTCGGTGAAAGTTGATTCAAGTCTCCCGATATCGGGTTGAGCCTGACAAGCTCAGTAGAAAATATAAACATTCATGTGAAAGTGAACTGAAGGTCAGAAGTGTAAGGAGTGACACTGAAGTTACTGTTTGGATAGACAGCATGCTCTTCACTTTCACTTTCACGTCTTCTTCTTCAGCTGAGTGGGAGGAAAGACACATCTCACACCCTGCAGGCAGAAAATGCTGCATATTGTATTTTTCGAAAATAAGTATTTTCCTCTTTTATTCGTCTTTGCTTTCTCAGGCAGCTGTCATCATCATCTGTGCTGCATCTTTTCTGTGTTTTAATCCCAGACTCTGTGACTGGCAGGCTCATTACAGCGAAGCTTCAAACTCTGACGAGGAAAAGAATCGACTGCGCTGCCGCGGTGACAAATATAGACCACGGACATATTACAGAGATTTCAACAGCGCTACCGGAGAGTAAGAGGGTGTTAGCGTCTGTGTTTGCAAGGCAGAGTTTTATGACAACCGTGGGAAATGAAATTCCCCCGGACTGACTGACATCCCAAAAACTCTCGATGGAAAGTAAAACCGTGTATGACCTATATTATATAAGACAGTGTGTGTGTGAGTGTGTGTGGGTTGGGTAGATGAAGCCTTAAGCCTATTCACACTCTGCTGGTAGTCCTGACAAGTGTAATCCATCATCAGACGGAAAAATTCAGCAGCCAAAAGATCGAAGTCCTGCAACTTCCTGCAACATCAGGAACAATAGTTGTGTTTGTGTTTTTAAAAATGTATCAGCATGTTCTAAAAGTGAAAGAGGAAACTGAAAATGACGCATACAAAGGCAACAAAATGTAACACTTTCACCAGATTTCTACCAGTTTAAACTTTCTTAAACACAGAGTCTTAGTCTAAAACCTGGACGTAGCCTCCGTGAAGTCCCATCCTGAAACTAGACACCTGTCAATCAATGCTTTTAACTGACATGTGTTATCATCAATTGAAGTGTACCTGTATACCTTTACAAAACACCAGAGACATCAGGTACATGCAAACTCCGGATTGTGCTCCCAGTGGACAAACCAACATGACAGTATGGGATACCGTGTCATTACTGGAGCAGGAAAGGAGTAACTTTGCCATCATGGAAACAATAATAAATACATGGATAATGAAAGAGACACAGTTTGGTTAGGCACAGCCCCCAACCCCAAACCTACCATACAGACTGTCTCGCTCTTTAAACTGCCTCGATGACATTCCTGTGTAATGAAGAACAAAAAAATGTACTGTGACAACACGCGATTAAACACATTCCGCATGTTATTCGTACACCGGTGGGTAAAGGTTGGACACGCAGGACAAAAAGGCTTCGATTGTCCCGGATAATAGAGCTAACCTGTGCTTGTGTGTGTGTGCATGTGTTGCACGGTACAATAAATTAATTAAACACAATGGCTCCACTCATGTGACAAACAACACACAGCGCTCCTAATAGGTCTTTTAATGAGGTGAACTCACGAGCTGTTGAATAATCTATTAGAGTGAAACGTATGCGATACCGCCGCGTTGGATGTATGAAGACGAGGAAAGGCTGAGATTATTTCTGTCTTCCTTCATGTAGATGGATAATTCTGTGGAGTGGAATAAACGAGGAAGTAAAATGAAGGTTTAACAGATGGAAAACAAACCAACAATGCAAGTATACACAAATATTGTAGAGCCTGATATATCTTATCTTATTTCCCTGTCCACCTTTTTCCATTCAGACCTTTATTCTTATATAGTGATTGTTTAGTCCTGAGCATCTCGTCAACATTTCTACACTTTTTAGACTTTTCTTTGCACAACATGGGTGGTGTATTGGTAGAAGGTTCTTCAGTTATTCCAAAAGGTTTTCTTTTTAAGGTATTATGGATTTCCGTGGATGGTTGTAGATGCATCTGAGAATGTCTTCCTGTAAACAGAGGTCCTGTTTCTGCTTGTAGTTTGGGTAGTATCGACCAATCAGGACCAATCAGTCCAACTGAGGATGTCTTGGCCCGGATATATGCTGTGAGCTGTGTCCCAGAGGTTAAATCATTATCAGACGATAAATGATTGATCAATCTATCAATCTTGGAACCACAGTCCAACTCTTCCTTGAAGGTTTTGTAGATCAATAATTGTTTTTTTTTTCTTTCCTTCAGATTGCTGACTTGGTGAAAACCCATTTTGTTTTTTCAATTTTTAACTTTTTCAATCTTTGTTTGTAGATTCTTTTTTGATAGGACCAGACTGGAGTAAAGAAAGGTTGTAGGACTCAGCTTTTGTACATGGGGCCTCCCTTTTTTCTGACTTTTGTGAAAATAAATACTTAAATACTCAGTTTGTTCAGCGTTCTTTTCATTTTCACATTTCTTTCTTTCTTCGGACATTTTTAAATTGTTTTCTTTGGGCTCTGGCTGTGTGGGAGGTTATTCCTTGCCAGGTTAACTGCTGATTCGACTGCAGAAGCCTTGGCAATAGCATCTGGCAGCAACAAATTCCAGTTCCAGAGTGCTACCTCATCTGGAAAAAGTAGAAATTAACCTGAAGTCCAGGCTCGCACTCGGCTTGGATATCTATTATGCATTTTGAGGATATCTGCTGGATGCATCAGAAACTGAAACAGCTGAAACAGCCCAGTTAGTTGTTTCATTCAGGAAGAAGTTTTCTTTCTTTTAGTTTGCTGACTTTGTGTTTTACAGTGAAAACCCATTTTGTTCTGTCATCTTAACTTTTTCCAGAGTATTATTTTTATATATATACACACGTATATAGAAGCAGTCAAACAGAGACAGGCTGGATGACATGCAGCAAATTGCAATTGACTGGAAGTGAACCCAGACCGCTGTGACTGTACATGGGGTGCATGCTCTACAAGCTGAGGTCCTGTGGTACCATGGTAGGTCCTGTGGTACCATGGCCGTGTCTGGGTGAGTAACTGCTGATTTGGCTGCAGAGGCCTTGGCACTGTGGAAGGCAGGGTAACAGGAAGTCCAGCCCTAAGAGGGCGGAGTCTATAAAAAGGGCGGGGGAGCTCACCTGGGCCTTTCTTCCTGCACTGACACACCTGGGAGAGCAGCTGAGGCCAGCCTTTGTTTGGAGCTGATTTGGTAGGCTCCATTTTTAAATGTTTGAAAGCCTCATGTTATTATTGAAATAATCATTTGTTGTATAAAGTGTTTGTAGATTTTTCACGTTGGTGAGCGACTGATTGATTGAATGATTGTTTGAATACATCAGCCAGGAAACAGGTTTGACCAAGCAGTGCTGAGATATTTTAAAATGGATTTTAGTCCGTCAAAAACAAAAGGAACACGATTGTTTCTGAATATAGACTCCACAAGTCCGCCCTGGTCATGCAGTCTAGTCTAGTCCCAGGTTTGTTTTCTTTTTAACCATTTGGTTGGTTTGATTTGTGTTTTCTATCGTTTACTCCCTCTGGAGTGATTTATCAAAGCTATTGTTAATAAAATGTATATTTCTGGTATAGCAGTCGCTGGTTCCAGTTTATTCTGGGTCTTGGTATCACTTGGTCACAGCAGTAACATCTGGTAATGCCATATGGCTTTTAAAGCAAGTTTAATTATTGTTGAATTTGGCTGAAGTCCCTTCAGTTGTTTAAGGGATGCAGTAGTTTTACCCTTCCATTGCCAGCATGTGTGCAGTCGCATCATCACAGGATGCTAAAGACTAAAGATAATTGTCTACAGGATATAAATGCAGAATCAGTAGGCAAGGGACAAAGACCTGCCAGAAGCATTCTGGTTTCTGCTTGTAGTCCGCGTAGCTTTGAACAATCACATTTGTCTGAGGAGTTTGACTTGGAGAAGACTCATCAACTGTCGTCTAAAGCAGAGGTGTCAAACTTAAACCACCCAGTGGGCCATAACTGAAGGGACTACATCACGGGTCGTAGCAGATCCTAGCACGGACATTTTCTGTCGCTGATTAGTGTGCCAGTAAACAACCGAAGCTGGTGCACAGATTAGTGATCTCTTCTCAAGTTGGTAATCGGACTGCAGAGGACGTCTTGACCCGGATATCCAATGATTACACCAGAACTCATAAAAAACATTAGTCACTGGTCCCAGAGGTTTAATTGTCCCTAGATGATTCATTGGATTCCCAGATCGATGGAAGCCAAACTTTCTTGAAGGTCTTGTAGATCAATAATTGATTTCTTCAGTAAGCTCTTTCTTCTCTTTCAGTGTGCTGACTTTGATTTCCAATGTAAAAAAACTGTAATTTTCAGCCGCTATGTTTTCTGTACTGTCAACTCTTAACTCAGTAACTCAGTAATACCTAGTTTGTTTCAGTCAGACACTTTGAAGCCGTTTACTTTTGGCATCCGGCAGCGGTTGAGCTTCTGCTTTGCTGGGGTACCTGCTGACTTGGCTGTATAAGCCTTGGCAGTAGCATCTGGTGCATGTTCCAGAGCTGCCAAAAGGCGAAAAGAATGAACCTACTTGAGCCCAGACCTGCAGGAAGTTTAATCGATGATTACCTTCAGCTGTCTGTCAAAGGGGTTCGGTGGTAACTTTATTGCCAACAGGTGTGCAGAATCAGAATTACGGTGTTATCGTCTGATCATGACAAGACGGATAACAATAATTCCAGCTGTGTACTCCCCAGCAGACAGCGTGCACTCAATCATACCCAACAACAAATGTCTTCAAGGATGGATTTCCGTCCCTGCGTCGACACTCTGATGATACGTGTTGATCCTGAATGCTCTGCTGACTCCGTCCTCTGAGCTAAACCTTCAGACCGTCACACACAGCTCCCGCATGCCAAGACCACAGTGCACTGTTTTCACTTTGACCTACCAACAAACACCAACACCAACACACACACACCACATGCATGGCTGAACTGAACTCTGACACGCAAAGTTAATGTGACATCCTCGTCACAGCATGCAACATCTTCACACTGGCATCAGCTCTCACACACAGTCATGACAGTGGATCGGAACCAGGCCTGACGACAGCGATCACACATGACTGGTCGGTGTGTTACCCACAGCAGCGGGTCCACTCCAGATTCTTTGAGTTCTTCACTTTGATTGTGAAAGAGCAGCATTAACATGGCTCATTAATATCCATGAGTGTGGCTTCATAGTGGGTTTTCTTACACTGTGTACGTTATGCATGTGTGGTGGTTTTATTGGTTTCACTGTACTGCATTGTGATATATTTAATGTTTTATTCATTCGTCACGGAGACTACGTCCAGGTTTTAGACAGTCTGCGGGGACGTCACGGAGACTACGTCCAGGTTTTAGACAGTCTGTGAGGGTGGGATCTAGCAGAATCTGGTATTTTAGTTCCAGTCAGGCTGAAGAAGGATTCAGTCATTTATTAAGAACAATCTACAGGATATTTACAGTAAACTGTAGCTGCGGTTAGCTCAGTCAGCAGCTTCTATGGACCTGATGGCAGAGGAGAAAGAGTGAAGAGGACGCTGACAGAGGAGGCTGAGACCTCTCTGACAGTTTCCACCTTCAGGACAAACTGTTGCTGTCAGGTGTGGTCGTGTTGACATGAAATGTCAATGAGGACGTCTCCTCACCGTCCGTCTCTCCTCCTCTTCCTCATCTGTCTCCTACTTTCCTTCCAGCATCTCCTCTTCCTCCCAACAATCTTCTCTTCCCTCCTTCCCTTCCTCGCTTATTTCCCGTCTCTTTCTTACACTCATCCTACTTTGCATCTCTTCATTTCCTCTTTTTCTCATCCTTCCTTTCTTGCTCCCCCCTCTTCCTCCCTTCTCTCCTTCTTTCCATCCTTCTCTCTCTCCCAATAACCACCTCTTACCACCTTCTCTCCTAAACCCTCCACCTCTTCCTCCCTCAGCTGTCCTCCACTCCACCTCTCTCTCTCTCATTCCCCCCTCTCGCTCGCTCTCTTCTCTCCCCCTCTCTCTCTCTCTCTCTCTCTCTCCCTCTCTCTCTCTCTCTCCTCTGATCCTCCACTCGGCTTTTACGCGCCGGTGCGTAAAGCGCTTCACTCCCGTGTCCAGAGCGCACAGGACGGAGACACCGAGAGAGCAGAGAGGAGGAGTTGATGTTCATCCGAGGACACTTTCCTTCGTTAGAACATTGTCGGATTTTATTCACGCATGGTCGAGTCCACCGGCGGGTCCCGCTGATCCACAGTGACAGCAGCGCGGATGTGAGCGGAGGTTCTGGTTGGGACGGACGCGCGTGGATGTGGATTTAAACTCGCAGCCATCACCGAGCAGAGAGATCAATGTCAGCCGAGAGCCGCGACACCGAGTCCGGATGGAGAGGAGCGAGCCGGGACCTGTGAGCGCTGCCGGGACCCGAACTCCGAGCTAACACCGACCCGGACCGGAGCCACGTGCACGCGGAGAGAGACAGAGACAGAGAGGGGTCAGTGTGTCACACGAGCACGAGCACACACACACACACACACACACACACACACACACACACAGTCACTGTAGGATGCACAGCAATGCACGCGCACACAGACTGCGTGCGTGCATTGCACGCGACACCTATAGGCAGTCATACAGCGCAGCGCTGCACGCGCGTGCACACACGTGCACACACGTGCACGTTGGTTTTCCATATTTGTGTTTTGGTCAAATTAAATCTGATAGTTTGACACGTGACGGTGAAAGTCCGGGACCGGTTCCGGAGGCTCAGGTGCGCGAGCGGGCTGTGGAGTAATTGAAGGGTCACGTGCCCCTCGGGCCTTAGAAAAGACTTTGAACTGAAGGATGCTGGGAAATGATTCAGATAACAATGTCTGTCTGTAAAACCTGAAACTTTCTGTAGATTTTTAAACTCTTCATTTGAATTCTGATATTTTGCTTTGACAGTTTCTGCCTCCATCAACATGTCAGCATGTAGTTTTGTACTGATTAAAAAAGAGACTAAGACTTTTACAGTAGTAAATTACATCCAAATGTAAAGTGACAGTTTTCTGACATCACATTATATAATGTTATGATGTTATAATGTTTATAACTGCAGCATCTTTCTTTGTAACTTTGAGGTTTGATGCGTTTGATCAAAATCATAGAAAATCTGTAAAAATAAAAACAGTATTTCTCTGTAAAACCTTGACTGAAAGTTTCAGGACATTTAAAGTCTGTTAAAGTCTCAGCAGTGTTGTGAAACTTTAAGTCAAAGTTCTGCAGACTGTCGAGGATTTGACGGTGTCTCACTGTATTTTGTGAAAGTTCGGATCTTCGCTTCAACGTTAGAAATCGCCACAGATCTCAAAGATTCAAAGATGTTGACGCGTTGGAGATACGAGGTTTTCACGTCTTAATATGCTGTTTAATGACACACACACACACTCTCTCTCTCTCCATGATAAGCAGAACTCTGTTTAAACATTAATCTGAAATGTTCTGTCCTCTTCCACGGTCACAGTTCTGACCCGTGATGTGTTTGTGGAGCGGATCATCTCACAGCGACCTGTCAGACTTCTGCATGTTCCTGTCAATCAGTCAGAGGTGTAACGAGAAAAAGTGTCACAGCTGCTGACCCGTCTGTAACGAGTCCTCACTCAGACCAAATTTTTAATATCTGCGTCCTTCCAACGCCGAGCTTCGCTCCCAGAGAGCGACTCAGTGACTCAGAGCTTTGTGAGGATTACTGTGTGTGTGTGTGTGTGTGTGTGTGTGTGTGTGTGTGTGTCTGCTCACAGCTCAGATCAGTGATCAGCTCATTCTGATGCTAAATCTGCAGCTTTATGCAGCGAGTGTGTCGAAGGAGAAACAGACGTGTGTGTAAGTGATCAGTCCACCTCGACTGTGAACTTTAATAAACACATTTCTATAAGAACGAGGCGAGTAAGAGTAAGAGGAGGTAGGGAACAAGGAAGGATGATAAGGTGGGGAAAGGAAGGAGGAACTGAGGAGGATAAGGACAGGTAGATAGGTAACAGGATGCATGGAAGGGAAAGTAAAAGGAAATGAGCTAGGAAAGGAGGAGGTGAGGACAACGAAAAGGAAAGTTAGGGTTAGGAATGAGGGACATAAAGGAGGGAGGAAGGTAGGTAACAGCAGAAGGGGAAGGAAATGAGGAAGGAAAAGGGAACGAGGAAGTAGTGAAGGAGGTTTTAGTCTCATGATCAAATCTGACTTTGGCCAATCAGACGGCGTCTGTCTGATGACATCACCGGTTTGTCCTCGTCAATAGACGCCCGAGAGCGACGAGTGCGTCCGTTTGCTCGTTACGTAACCGTCAGAGCCGGCGGCCGTCCTGCTGTGCCGAGGCCTCGCCGTTTAACGGCCCCCTGCTGTGTGTGTGTGTGTGTGTGTGTGTGTGTGTGTGTAGATACCAGCACACACACATGCACACGTCTGATGACGTTACCATAGTTACAGATGTTGGCAATTAAAGTCACATGGTACACACACACACACACACAGGCGGAGGTTGATCTAACGGCTGCTGGCAGCTGAACACGTAACCTTTGACCTCAAGGCATCACCTTTCAATCATTCCGAGGGCCCGCCTGCTTTAAAGACGAAGGAGTCTGTCGTGTTTCCTAGTTTGTGTCCTGTCAGGAAGTAGAGGAGAGAGGAGGAGAAGAGCGAGGGAAGGAGGAAGGAGAGCGATAGGAAAAGGAGGCGATGAGGAAGAATTATGAGTTTCTGAGGATGTGGAGAAAGGTAGGAGGCAGAGAAGTGAAGGTACAGGTGGGGAGAGGAGATAAGGATGGATGATGATGATGTAGGGAAAGGACACAGGAGGTGGGGAAGGTGAGGAGGATGTAAGGATTGAGTAGAGGAAGTAAGAGGAGCAACAGGAGGAGGAAGGAAAGGGAAGGAGGAGTAGTAGTAGTAGTAGTAGTAGTAGTAGTAGTAGTAGGTGTAGTAGGTGTAGTAGTAGTAGTAGGAGGTGTAGTAGTAGTAGTAGTAGTAGTAGGAGGTGTAGGTGTAGTAGTAGTAGGTGTAGTAGTAGGTGTAGTAGTAGTAGGAGTAGTAGGTGTAGTAGTAGGTGTAGTAGTAGTAGTAGTAGTAGTAGTAGGTGTTGTTGTAGTAGTAGTAGTAGTAGTAGTAGGTGTAGTAGTAGTAGTAGTAGTAGGTGTAGTAGTAGTAGTAGTAGTAGTAGTAGTAGTAGTAGTAGTAGTAGGTGTTGTGGTAGTAGTAATAGTAGTAGTAGTAGGTGTAGTAGGTGTAGTAGTAGGTGTAGTAGGAGTAGTAGGTGTAGTAGTAGTAGGTGTAGTAGTAGGTGTAGTAGTAGTAGTGGTGTAGTAGTAGTGGTGTAGTAGTAGTAGGTGTAGTAGTAGTAGTAGTAGTAGTAGGTGTAGTAGGTGTAGTAGTAGTAGTAGTAGTAGTAGTAGGTGTAGTAGTGGTAGTAGTAGGTTTAGGTGTTGTTGTAGTAGTAGTAGGAGTAGTAGGTGTAGTAGTGGTAGTAGTAGGTTTAGGTGTTGTTGTAGTAGTAGTAGGAGTAGTAGGTGTAGTAGTGGTAGTAGTAGGTTTAGGTGTTGTTGTAGTAGTAGTAGGAGTAGTAGGTGTAGTAGTAGTAGTAGTAGTAGTAGTAGTAGTGGTGTAGTAGGTGTAGTAGTAGTAGTGTAGTAGTAGTAGTAGTAGTAGTAGGTGTAGGTGTAGTAGTAGTAGTAGTAGTAGTAGGTGTAGTGGTAGTAGTAGTAGTAGTAGTAGGTGTAGGTGTAGTAGTAGTAGGTGTAGTAGTAGTAGTAGTAGTAGTAGTAGTAGTAGTAGGTGTAGGTGTAGTAGTAGGTGTAGGTGTAGTAGTAGTAGTAGTAGTAGTAGTAGGTGTAGTAGTAGTAGTAGTAGTAGTAGGTGTAGGAGTAGTAGTAGGTGTAGGAGTAGTAGTAGGTGTAGTAGTAGTAGTAGTTGTAGTAGTAGTAGGTGTAGTAGTAGTAGTAGTTGTAGTAGTAGTAGTTGTTAAAGGAGAAGAAGGGAAGAGGTAGGAAAGGAGAGGATAGGAGGCGAGGAGGAGGAGATGAGGAAGGAAACAGGGAGGTAGGAAATGAAGGACAGGAGGAAGTGTAGAAGGATAAATGAAGGTAGAACATGTATCCTTCCTCCTCAGCGCCCCCGGTGGCCCGTCATGTCCACAGAGGCTGCTGAGCCCGGCTCCGGTTCTGGCATGACACTGCAGTGTGAGCAGCTGTCTTGTAGTTTCTCTCTCTCTCTCTCGGTGTGTTGTCATGTCTCTCCATCATCCTCCCCCACCTCTCTCTCTGTTTTCCCTTCAGCTGTCGACAACACGTGTCCTTGTTTGTGTTAGAACACACACACACACACACACACACACACACACACACACACACTGATTGTCGGACCCTCCGGCGCCTCTAAAGGTTTCATGGGAGGAGACACGAGTCCTGCTGGGAATGTCACAGGAAAATCAGAAAGATGCTGAATGCATGAAATAATGAGACTGTGCCGCCTCTGCTCATACACGTGGTGGTTGGTTTCAGTCCCACCCTGCCCTCCACCCTGAGGAGCTCCAACATGTCCAGCTGAAGATCAGAAGAAGCCGCCTCAGTGGACGTGAAAGCTGGGCTTTGTTTCTTTGCTCCATGCAGACCACAAACAGACTTTAGGACTTGTGCAACACACCGTGGTGCATCCATTTCAAAATAAAAGCACGGACTAGGCCTTTTTAATTGACAGCAGTTCAGCAGGTAGCCACCATGCACAGGTGGAGGTGTGCACCAGGCAGCTCGTTAGGTCTGTGTGAAGGTAACTGCAGCGACATTTAAATTAATTAGATTAGATTTCAGTGGGTTTGAAAACATGAATGTTTCAGCGCTTGTTGTTGTTGTTGTTGCTGGTCTGACCCACATGGCCCGTCCCTCGAGTCATGCATTTCTGTTTTATTCTGGAAAAACCTGAAAGAAAATCCTCCGCTGACTCACGTCAGAGTTTGAGAAGTCGGATCAGACGATTCAGAATTCAGAACAGCGCTGACAGAGCGCAGTCTGTTCACGCTGTGTGTACGTCTGCAGTCAAACACATGTGTATGAATGTTGTCTACATTATGAGGCAGAGCAGCCGACGCTCAGAGTAAACGTCCAAGTGCTGCTGCTTATTGTATTAAGGCCGTTCATGTATACAATGAACACAGAGACAAAGACTGAAGATGGATTGAGTCATTATACCGTTGTGTTTACTTCTTTACTTCGACTTTACCCACCAGTGCAGTGAAAAGTCAGGACATGTTTGGAAAATGGAAACATTTTGGGGAAAGTGAGGACCTTCTTGGAGAAGAAAGTTCAGACATGATAGAGTTGTGACATTTTGGGATTTGTAAAACATTTATGAAGGACGGGGTCGGGACGTTTTTCTGACCTTTTGAAGAATAAAAAGTCCAACTAAAGGCAGATTTTCTTCCCCGTGTTGTGTAATCCTCTTTACATAACGCTGTGTGTTCTGCACTGCTTGACATACAGTCATATTTACTGCGCACGCTGCACAGTTTTATTTATGTTCCCTGCTCGCTGTTCTCTGGCATCATTGGACCATGTTTTCTGTTCCGCTCGCTCGAGCGAGTCGAAGCAGATCAAGTGAAACAAAAGGACAGTTTAATTAAGAGGTCGGGTTTAATATCGTACAGCGTGTCAGCTCGTTATCACGCTGCACACTATTTACCTACACAACATTCCTCCCTCCGTTCAGCTTCACTTCCCTCGCTCACGTCTGTTTCTACGTTCTCCTTTGTCTCCTTCTGTTTTTGTCACTTCCTTCCTCTCATGACCAAAAGTTTATGGACACCAGAACAAAAACACAGGCGCCATGCTCTCCAAGGTCCGTCTTCATATAACTTGTTGGGATAATTTCAGCACATCTTCCAGCCAATAACAACAGAATTGTCAGATTGTGCTCAGCCCTCCTCTCCATCTTGTCCTCTGTCCTCTCATCCCTCTCTCTCTCCCTTCCTATCAGGGGAATTAATTAAAGCTGACATTATTATTGAGTTTAAGGCCGATTTGCTCGGAACATTCGGCAATAAAATAACGTGTTCAACAACCTATTACCACACACACACGGACACACACACACACATACACACACACAGGCGTAGGCAATCATTGCTCTGTTAGCCGTATGGCCAGTGGCTTTGCCCGAGCGTCTGATAAGTTCAAATACATCAACTCATTATGGAAGAGAGCAGATGAAACGCACACATCATTATTTTTCTTTTATACCTATCACACACACACACACACACACACACACACACACACACACACAGTATATTTTCCTGCTGGCCGAGCTCTTAATGAGTTGCAGAGCATAAACTTTGCATCTCGGTGTCTCTGCTGGGTCGGTGTTTCTGTCTCTGTCCATAATAAACATGTTTCATGTCCTCGGAGCAGACCTGTAAAGAAGATGTATGAGAAGACATAAACACGCCGTTAATGAAACTGATGTCTGAGATCGTGCATGCTGACGTGTTAACAACATGTGATCATGTGGTGTCACGAGTTCCCATTGGCTGATGGACATGTGGGTTAAACCATGTCTCTAAGCGTGGGGGGTTCCCTGATATTTAACAGGATCCTCTTATTTCTCGTGTTCCTGCCTTATTTCCATTCGAACAGGCGAGTTGTAGGAAAGGTCGGGCATGTTGGAGCCTGACTCAGTCCCACCATGAGCGAGCACCTGGCGGCGTTGGCAGGGAAAAGCTTCCCAGCTCCCGGTGGGCGACCACCAGCCGACGTACATCATTGATGCTCTTGTTTGGTGATAGTTGACGGTTTAATGCGCCGTTAAAAAAGGCAGCAGTGCATCATGGGCTTTGAGCAGAGCCCGTGTAAACACTTCACACACACGTTACCGTGTAATTCTTCACGAGGCGTGACGTCTGTGTTTGTTTCGCCCTCAGATGAATCTTTTATCTTCGGTTTGAGCGACTCCTCCTGCTGACGGCGAGCGTTGGCATTTACGTCGTGGCTCCACGCCTCCTTCATTTGATTTCACTTCATCCGCCACACACACACACACACACACACACACACACACACACAGTCTGACAGCTGGCCTGGAGGTGAGACGGGAAACGTTCATTGAACGTTCGGTCTTCGTTACGGATGCTTTAAACATCAGATTACTTTTCATTCAACGCGTCATCCGTCGTTCTCTTCGTCTTTCTTTGTCTTTTCTCCTCCTGTCCTTGCTCCCCCTCACTTTCAGTCCCTGCTACCTTTTTCCTCTGTCCTCTGCATAAACATTCATCTCGACATGCTCAGGTATGTTCGGTATTTTGCCGTGTGAGCACAAACGCAGTCCGCCCACGCAGGTGTTCTCACATTACCTGATCTGATCCCTGATCAGGACTGTGTGGGCGTGCAGCGACACACCTTTATCGCTCTCATTGGTGCGCTGACCCTGGAGCTGAAATGAGCCGGAGCAGCTGAGAATGCTCATGTTAGTGTTTGACAGAGGTTTATTTGTCTCTCAGTGTTCACGCCGACAGAGCGCCGTCCTTCGGATACTCGGCGCCGACCTGCTCGCTCACCGTAACTCGCTGTGATTTACACCTTCAGTTCGACTCTCCAATTAGTCGATCCGCTGTGCATCAGAGAGTCCTTGAGGAAGACGAGTTCACTCGCCTGAACACAAAGTTTGACTTTATGAGTCGCTGAGGGGAAGATTCACCGACTGAAGTTTATTTACAAAGTTTGTCACGGAGAGCTTCGGCTCTACAACTCACTCCAACTCTGTCAAACATACAGGAAGGAGGAAAGGCCAGGATGGATGGATCCACAGACACTTGTCTCCAGTGCGGCTCTCGGGGTTCGTATCAAGGTGGTTTTCTTTCACACAATCCACTGATCACAGCTCATTTATCGTGATTCCCTTTGAGTTCCTGATTAAGACCTCAAACATTTCAGTGACGAGACGTTAAATCTTTTCGACATCTGAAGCGTGACGTCTCCCGAACAGAGAGCGAAGCGTCTTCCTGCTCTGGCCTCGCCTCTTTCTGCTCGCGCTCGCTGGGACGAGGACAAAAATAGGTGGTGCTGCCAGTGACAGGGAAGTGAGAAAATGGAGTGATGAATAAATCATTGTATGGTGATGCGCGGCTAAATGGAGAGAGAGAGAGAAAGAAAGGATGCATTAGAGAGAAGAGTGGCTGAGTATCTGTGCACGAGTGGATGGCACTTCTCACATTTCGAGGATTAAGCCGACATGGCCGAGCCGACAGAGTTACTTTAGAATTACTGTTTGTACCTGAGAACTGTCATGACCTGAAGCTCAGAAGCTCCAGTTCTGCCTGCAGGTAGTTCTTTATTACCTTTTATATCTACGTATGGAGCAGGTCCTGTTACACCATGTTTGTTGAAAGAAGACGTGTAAAAGAAGAAGACGTGTTTGCTGGTTCTGGCTGAAGTTTGAGAAGTTAAACGTCGACAAATATACCGTTTTAAAATCCCGTCTTTATATTCATCTTGTATCATATCTGATCTGTCAAAAGTTACAAAGCTCCTCGTCGATGCTCCAGGCTATATAAGTTACAGGTTGTTTCACCAGCTGCATACTTTGGTTCCTGATGCGCCTTCACTGTTGGATCAGATTGTTTTTTTTGGGAGGGTGATGGTTCATCATCCATCGACTGAACTCTGCATTTCTTTTCGGGTCGTGTTTACGATCAATATCTGGAAGACTGAGCATGAAAGATTTCGTCTTTGTTCTTCAGACGAAGGAGCCGAGACGAAGTGTTTGATAAGAAGAAATACGACTAAACACCTGGAATTTTTGTTTCTTTTGAATGGAGTTTTCAACTTCAGCTCGTGTGTGATAAAAAAGGCTCTGGTGTGCCAGGCGGCAGCTTGTCGGTCCATCTGTAATCAGCCTCACACATCCTCAGTCCTGAAACTGAAGAGCCGGAGCTGCTGGCTGCAGCCGAGCGATTACACCTGGTGGGAAAGGTGAACAGTGTTGAACTGGAGACGGTGTTCAGTCGTCCAAAAAGCTTCTGAGAGGGAGTCTGCAGTTTGTGGGTTTTGGTTTCCTCTTCACTCTCTTCTCCTCTGTCATTATGTCCATAGAAGCTGCTGACTGCTGGGCCGGTAAACCTCTTCTACCCGGTGCTCTGAGCTCACAGTCTGGGCAGCCTGGCTTACAAAGTGAGCTAACACAACCTAACAGCAGCTACGGTTGGCAGTATGTACGTGGTGAGTACTTTAGGGCCCCCGTACGGACCAAGAGGGAAGATTGTTTGATTCATATGATTCACGACTTCTTCGATATCACTTTCTGAGCTGTCAGACGCACGAGTGGAAAATGAGTTATTTATTAATTGAAATCAAAATGTCAGAGATAATTACTTTAATTTCACCTGCAGCTGTTTAGATTTTCTCTCGTCTACCTGAAGCTGCGTTCTGACATTTAAACAATGTTGGCATTTGGAAGCACCGCCACCGAGAAGATGACTGTTGAAATCTATTAATCCTCAGTCACTCCTCTGGTCATGAGGCAGCAAAGAAACCTCCATCATAAGACGTAATAATCAGTGTTTGAGCTGCTCTTGGTAATTAAACCAACAGCGTGCCTTTGGCTGTCAGTCCTGCTCACACAGTAATGAACAATGTGAAATCTTCATTCAGGATCAATCCTTAATCAGCACAGTAATGTCACTTTTCAAACTTTAATGGGCTGCTGGGATTGGCTCCACTTCTCCCCAGTCTGGAGCGTTTGATTTCTTTGTCTTGTTGGTTTTATTTCCCCTCACTCGCCTCCTCTCTTTGTTCTTTTCTCTTACCCGATATCTTCCTCTTGTTGCTGCTGCCTTCTGTTTAATTGGAGCAGAGGAAGTGTCGAAGAATCCTCTTAAAGCAAACGATTAAACTTTAGGGTCGGCTGCTCAAATGAACAATGACTAAAAGTGTCTCGCACGTTATCAGTGGGTCGTCCGGAGGTTCAGACTTAAACATTGCACAGAAAGTGTTTTTGCAGTCTTTTATCATGAGCTCCGGTTCTGGCATGACACCGGCTCCGTGTTATGTTATACCCTCTCCTTTTAGCTGCCAAATGATCCACTGTGTTCACCAGCAAAACTCCAGTCGTGTCTGTTTGCTGCTGGGCAGGTCGTGTATAGTCGGTTTATCAAAGTAAAAACCCAAACTGGGATCTAAAAGATGCTAAAAATCTCTGCGGAGCTGCCCGGTTGGTTAGAAACTTGTTTTGCCGTTCAGGTGTGAGCACTTTGTGACGTTTCCCAGAAGTCTTTGTTCTTGCTTTTTTGGGACTGTTATTGTTACGTGGACCGCCGGATCTCATTTTGCATTTTGACTGACAGGGATGATTCGAGGAAGCCACAGCATCACGGCATCGGTGAACTTCACGGCAGCTCATCTGGCCCCCGGAGGACGAACTCCTCACAGAGTTTTAAATATTTTATCTCTTTTATTCTCTCCACTCTCTGATTTGTCTTAATAATTAAAACACTGTGGGCAAGTGAGCTGCTTGGAAAAGATTTCAGAGAGGGAAAAACAACACAAACATATAGTTTTTTCATCTTTTCTGCCTTCTTATTGATCGTTGTATACCTTGATGATTGAATCAATCCTGAAACCAGGGTCAAGGACTTCAGGTCAGTTATCTCACCACCAGCTCTTGAGGACAGAGGTCTCCATTAGTTATTCCATTGGAAATATAATTCAGAGACTCTTACCGTGCTGCCTTCAGGGTCGCCTGCTCTCCTCTCTGATCAGATTTACAGCATCTCGTGCCCTCTGCAGCTGATGCATCGAAAGGTCAGCGAGCGGACGCCACGGAAGTCTTCGTGTTTCATCGTTGCGGTGCGATAGATTTACGGTGCTGAGCGGTCAGAGGTTGGTGCCTTCTTCAGGGTAACGGAGGGATGTGATTACATTATCATACATGTCAGAGTTCACTGTGGATATACTGAGGGTTTGCCCTTCACCGTGACAGTGATAGATGATTTCTGTTGGTTCAAGAAAGGAACTCTAACATACTTTGTTACACTGATGACAGCTGAAGTCTTTTCAGTGAGGATCTAGAGGTAGGAAGGTACTACAACACTTACACATTAATAAACAGTGTTGGAATACTTTTACCGGACTGTCTGTGATGGTAAACTTTTGCTATTTTGGTGTCATAAATCGTCGTGGATGGCCTTGAATAAATAAACATACTGACCCTTGAGTGATACGTCTGCGAGTTACACCTTTTTTCAAAGTTACTTACTTTCTGTCTGCATATCAAGAGAAACATGAGACAGCCAACGTGGACATCGGGCCTCAGGTCTCTCAGTCTGAGACTCAGCAATGACGAGATCTCGTTAAATCATCTTTTAATGAGCAGACCCCCAAAGGCTCAAGTGTTAATTGTGCTGTTTCATGGTGATTGATCTTCAACTCAAACTGGGATGATGAGGCACTTTAGGATTCTTCAGCTCTTGGAGAAGCTTCTCTGCTCCCGATCGGTCAAGTGGCCTTCTGGATGATAAATTGCAGAGGTCGGCAGGTTTCTACACAAGACACAAGAGCTGCTCAGTCATCTCTCCCTAGATGCATAAAATCCACAAAAACTGACCTTAAAGACGATGTTGGCCTGGATTTTAAATTCAGCTCCGACCGTTTCATTTCCCGCTCGGCAGTAAAAGTAAATTGACGCTGCCTGGCGTGGTGCGACTTCCTGTTAAAGCGCCGCGGGCTGTAGGATGACAGAGCTGTTATCGCCTCCGCCTGACTCTTTTCTCCTTGCTCCAGTTCCTGTTCCGCCAGGCTGCCGACGAATCAGGCACGTTTGATGAGGCGCTGCAGGCAGGACGCTTCGTACTGATGTCCACAACTGAGAGCTCATTGTGGATCTAAACGGCACAGCAGGGCGACCTCATAATAATTATCGGGTCCTCTAAAAAACAAAGGATACGTTCATTTTTCATTGTATATAGACTCAGAGAAATCAAACAAAATGGAGAAAATGGCAACAAACAATCAAAAATTAGATTTTGAAGTTATCTCAGGACAGTTTCCATACAGAGCAGGTCCAGACCGTACTCTTTATAATATTATTTACAGAGAACAATTTCATCATGAGCAAGCACAAGACCGGGAGAGAGGGAGCAATAACAATAATGATGATAACAATATCGATCAATAGTATTTGTAGTGGGCATCATCAGGGACCACATCAGCAGGCTCAGCCACAATTCATGAGAACCTGCAAGACTAAAAAGCAGAAAATCTCCAAGTAGTTAAGTTAGTAACATGCATTAATGGAGGAGCAGCATAACTAAGGGATGGTTCAGGACTCACCTGATATCCTCGTACTTCATGTTATATGGTTGCTGTCAGGTCAAAACCTAACCAGCTATAAGTTTGGTTAGGTTTTACCAAAGACAAGAGTTCTCGTGTCCTTTTCTGCATGCATTAAGATATGAGAGGTGAAAAACGTACGCTTGTAGTGCAGATAGTCCAAACAGGGATCCACATGCATCCAGATGACAACATTTATCTCAGCCACACTGATGGTACAACCTGTGAATTTCTCAGTTCATACAGGGGCAACAATATACCCTGCACATGTTTGTTTCAACTGGCTGACACCAAATCGTCTTGACTCTCCCACCCCCTTTTTGACCTGTTAGTTCCTTGAACCAGAAAAGTTCTAGAGAAAGAACTAAACTCAGAAATGAAAAGTCCCTCTGGCACCTCCGTGTTTGCATTTCTAATGCATGCAAGATGCCAAATACGGCAAATTAGTCCAACAACAGATTAAAAAACAACAATGGCAGAGTTGCAAACATCCATTTCCACACAGGAGAAAACAACAATGCCGATTCAGCCAGGCCAAAGTAAACGACCTGCTGAGTGTGCGGGTATTTATTTATTTAACTTTTCTTTCTCTTCACTTTCTTTGTGCTCTTTTTTTTTCTTTTTTGTTAAACTAGTCTGGAGTCTGACAAGATAAATTAGTTTTACTGACAGTGCACACAAGTCATAGCAGCCGCAAGGTTTGTGTCAGCGACATTAGGCAACTTGGCAGTGATGGGAGCTATGTCAGAGTAACCCTGTTCGGACCGTGATTCCTGCAGTAGATGAAGTCCAACATGCAAGAAATAATCTTTAAAATAACAGAATTGGAAGAGGAAGCGCAGCGGCGTCTGTTATTGTGCATTTTGTATTTCTTGTTGCATCTCTAGCATCGTATTAATCATGTATCATTATTATTCATCACCTGTTTCAGTCAGCTGTTATGAATTCTCTCTCCAAATCAATAAAAACCTTACTCATTATAATAAACCTTCCGTGTTGAACCCACATCTATTAAAGGCCAGATGATGGTTAAATTAATGACATGTATGTGAGATTTAAAGCTTGGTTAGACAGGTTCATGCTGCATTGTAAACCACTGAGAGTTGGCAGCCTTTGTGGACATGCCTACCCCCTTTTAAATTTAACAGCCTGACTCAATAAGCCTGCTAATTAGGCAATCAATTAACCGTTGCATTAGAAAGGTGGTTAAGAGAGAGCAGAGCTTTTCAGACTGCGAGGCAGAACTCCCCCATGGGGGTACCTGGGTTATAAGGGCGGGATGTGGAGGAAGATATTTGAGAGAGAAACACAACAAGGAAATGAGCTATTCTAGGTCAGCACATTGATTAGTCCAGCATACAGTCAGCACACACACCTCATGGAGGCAATTATGGTATGGCTAAGACTCACAATCCTTTCTTTCAAACATGATGAATTAAAGATGCTTCGTATAACTTCGGAGTGTGAATCATACCTTCAATATTAAGAAGATTCAGTGGTAGTTGTCTGAAAGTCTGAAAAATGTACCTTTGGACTGAAACAACCCATTACTCTTAAAACAAACAGCCATTGCATTTACAGTTAGTCATTTAGCAGAAGCTTTTATCCAAAGCGACTTACAGAGAAGGGAACAATCCAGGTACAGTGTGGTAAGAAGCGTTAAATGCTATGACAGTTCTTAAGGAGTAGATTTGTTGTGTAGTGGTAGGAGAGCTGGAGGTCTTCAGGAGTTTTTTAAAGGTAGAGAGGGACGCCCCTGATAGGAACTGGTAGTGCATTGATCTCCAATAAACTAAAGGCTGCTGGTATCAACAACTTGCATACATAACTTAACTGATAACTCATACCTCAACATATTTTAACTTTAAACCTTTCCATGTAAATTCTCTTGTTGATGTTTTGAAAGTATTCTCAGACTTTATTGAAATGAGTATTGGGGTTTCTGAACAGTGAGCCATTAAAACAACGGGTCGTCCCTGTAAATCCATGGGTACGTTGCAGATTGATACCGGAGGACACTTTTAATGCCAATTTGCCAAAATATAAACAAATGGCTAAAGGCTAAAAAAAAACTTTACAGTTCCTATGGGACTTTTAAATCTGCATTGAGGATGAATATGAACGATGCACATTACTTTTAAACTGCAGGATCACCCAGAGCAGAAAACTCGACTTGTTCAGTATGCTCTCGTCACCTTCATGCTCGGTTTTGCAGCACCTTTTTTTTCTAAAGATATTCAAACTGCAGCCTGGAAAGGAAACACTGGGAATTGAGAATAATGGAAACCGAGTCAGGAGAGATTTGTTAACCTTGGCTTCAGTTTGGGTCACTTACACCTCGGAGAACCAGTTTGATTAAATTAGAGAGTTTACCACACTTGCTTTGCTCCGGGGTGGAAACAACATCCTGTGAGTGTTTCCATGTCGGGTCTCTTGATGTTTTCAGATAATTGTGTCTCTTTGATTTGACCCAGCTTATCACTAGTGCCAGCGTCGTCCTCGGAGAGAGATCCAGCAAGATTTCAGTCGACCAGTGAATGTCAATGAAGTCACTCGACAAATGAAGTGAAATCAAGGTGTTCTTTTGAAAGTTTTCACTGTGAGCCAGAGGTTTTGTGTTTGATCAGTGATAATTAGCAAATCAATCATTTGCTTAAGGTCTTGATTGGCTTTAGAAGATAACAGAATGTCTGTTAAAGAGAAATGACCGACATGTTTAGTCAGACATGATGTTCATACTATGTAACCAATCACAAAGGTAGAAGCAGACTCAAAGGAGGCTGAATTCAAAGATCTGAAACCGAAGTATTTTTATAAATCTATGCGCTCTTCAAATCCACCAGACTTCATTCACAAAAACGTCATTTTATCTTTCAGAACATGCGAGTTTCCAAATGAATGCCAGCTGCTGCATTAGTAGTTTAGCAATTCCTGTGATTTGGAGTTAAAATTACATTTTGTCAATGTCAGGTTAAGTCTTTGGCTTTGGTAAGAGCAACAATGCTAGCAGCTTCAGTGCTTTGTGTTCACAGTGTTGCTGTAATGCTGAATATAAGCAGGCTGAAGGCAATGTCAAGTATTTAAACCAAAGTATTGGACAAATTACGCTGCCAGATGTGTTCAATTACCGTTACCTAACGTAGCATGTCTACCAGTGGCCTCTTTTATGAATAAAAGATGCTTTATAACAAAGGTATTCATTTCTTTCCCTGACAGAATTTTATGAATCAAAATGCCAGTTCAGTCTATTGTGCTGCTCGGTGGTGGTTCATTCGTAGTAAACTACACCCACCTGGTTCACAAAGAAAGTTTGAACACGCTTAAATTGGATTAGCCTCGGGTCTGGGAAACAGTGGCCCACAAGTGCTTTGTCACAACAAGAAAGAAGCTCAAATCTGACACTGAGCTCAAACTGCAGCATGAAAACAGCCTTTGTAAAACTGTTCCCACTGCAGATGCAAGATTAATGTCCGCAGTCACAAAGACGAGGCTGGTAGCCACGTTTACTTTAACATGTGGCTCCAGAGGCAGGAAGTCCGTTTTTAGTCAATGAAGTACAAACAGGAAATGTTACGTGTGTCAGCGGGGAGGTCGTGTTTCTTTAAAAAGTAGTCGAGGTTTATTTTTAGGTCAGCAGTCATTATGTGGAGCAGGGAGCAGGTGTCGGCTCTTTACAAATGATGCTGTCTAATTTCATCAGGGCATCGACAGCGAGAAGCTGACGTTTGAACTATGGAGGACAAAAAATTACAAGAATAATAAATAATGATAAACAATTAAATACATTAATGAAAAATAAATCGATATTGGTAAGCTGGAGGATCCCGTGCTGCAAAGCAGAGTCTGCAGAAATAACTGTATTTGTTATAGATCACACTGCTGCACAAAGTAGTGAGCGCCACATTGTCGGCTAATTCAGTCAAAGTTAATGTGAACGGGCGTGGTTATGTATAAAAGATGCTGATATCTATTTATTTATGAACTGTCTAGGTTAGTTAGATATTTTTTCTTATTACCAAATGTGTTTATTTTTAATTTATTTGTGTATTTAATGATTTATTCCAGCATTTATTTATTTATTTACGTGTCATTTTTGGTCCTTCGTGTGATGCTACGGTTTTAATTTTGAATGTTCGCAGCAGCAGTCTGTGATGAATGTGTGAGTGCCACTAAAACTCTTCATTTACATATTAAAGTCCCACTCGAGCCTAATTTTGATGTCGTGCTGAAGAGCTGAATCAAAAACCTCCTCAGAGAGGCGTGAACGTGGAAAAGATGAAAACCGGTAGGTGAGTTTGCAAAACGCTGTTTCGGTTTCTTCTGCTGAGTGTGATTTGGCACCATCACTGATCCTGTGGGCACCGAGTGTGAGCAGGACGGAAGCTGAACGCCCTCAGGCAACTTGCTCAGTGAATCAGCTCACTGAAGTGTGTGTGTGTGTGTGTGTGTGTGCTTCACACACGCAAGCTTGTGTGACTTGTATGAGATTGCAGTTGTGTTTGGATTGTTTGTGAGTGCATTCGTTTCCCCCGGTCGGTGTTGGTGTGAGAGTGTTTCCATGTTAGTATTCCTGTGCTAATATCTGAGTGTGTGCGTGTGTGTTGAAGTCTCCCTGGAGGTCAGCTGACTGGACGACATCACGGAGCTGTGAAACGGAGAGGTCACAGCTGTGTGTGTGTGTGTGTGTGTGAAGAAGCCGTGACACAGCTGGTGTGATATTTTCCCACCTGTGAACCGCAGAGTTTAAGTGTCTGCTCTCCGAAGTACAGCCGGATAGTTCAGCCATGAAAAACTGGAATGTTTGGATTCTGTTCATTTCAATAAAAGTTGCTCACACTGTGCAGAAACACTTTCTTTATCTCTTCTTTATTACAAAGCAGGTAGAGAAAAACCACGTTCATGTTATCTCAGTATACTGTCCTGACGCCATGTCTACATTGCACTTTAATGCATTATAAACATACTCTAAGTTAGACTGTGCTTATAGCAATGTATAATTAGTTATGAAAACTTGTCAGTACTCAATAATGCTTTATAACGTTCATAACACAAACATATTATAATAAATCATTATATATTTTTTTCATAGATGGTGAAAGCACTGCCATTTTATTGCAATGATCAAGGTGAAATAGAATCTTAATAATTTTAATGCATCATAATAATTTTATAATGTATATATTATAACGTGATGATAAAGAGGTTTTTGTTTTAGAAACAGATCGATGACTCTTCAAACAAATGAATTTAACTAATTAAAATTAATTAAAATTTTCCATAAGAAAGGATAGTTTGTTCATATACGCTGGAAAACAAAACTATTCAACAAACCAGTTTCACAGATGTCTCTTTCATAACATTAAACATCATCTTGGTTACAATTGATTATTTTGTTGCAGTGACATAGTTGACCACTAGGTGGAAATTTGCAGACTACGCAGAGTCCCTTTTTTTTGTTGTTGGC
Organism: Larimichthys crocea; assembly: GCF_000972845.2. Taxonomy (NCBI): domain Eukaryota; kingdom Metazoa; phylum Chordata; class Actinopteri; family Sciaenidae; genus Larimichthys; species Larimichthys crocea. Next base: position 14,098,377 of record NC_040024.1, read on the forward strand.
CCGATAAACGTATAAAAGGTGAAATATAGAAATTTCCCCACAGCATAAGCAACAATAATCTAGTGCAGAAGACCTTACTCGTTCTGACTGATCGCAGGGAAGTGTCCCCATAAGTCATCAAAAAGTCAGGTGGTCCCCACAATGTAGTGTGCGTGAGAATACTTGCGATCCATGGTAATAAAGTAATGAATATTTGGCACTTTGAGTTCCTCAAACAAATGTTTCTGTTTTGTCATGATTCATTGAAACTTTCTCTATGTTCTGAAGAGAACTTTGTTTGATTATGTACTGTACATTTAAGAGACAAAAAGTACAGGGAGTTTAGTTTTAACAGCTGGCACGCCAAAAACTTTCACTCCACACACACGGCCTGAAACAATCCGAGCTTGCAAAAAGATTTTTCTTTTAGATTCTGTATGAATATTTGCAGCCTGAGGGAGTGAGGCCAGTAGGTGCAGCCCAGTACAACCACCATCTGTCGCTTTGCATCGTGCTGATTAAAGGATTCACTTGCTCGAGGGCACCTTGAGAACAGTTTTTTAAGTGAAAATCTGTCCAGTTTCACAAGTGAGAACAGTTTTTTAAGTGAAAATCTGTCCAGTTTCACAAGTTAATGTGGTAAATACTTATGCAGAAATCTAATTGCAACATTATAATGGACTTTGTGGATTTCTGACTGAGTGACCTAATTATTATCCACAAAGAAATCCCTCAGTGTGAAAATGAGGACGAGGAAAGTAAAACATGATGAAAAGTAGGACATGCTGTCGGGATTATCAGTTTGTGAGTGAAACTATGTTATATATAAATGTGGTTTTGGAGTAACCATCCGCTGCATGATAATAATTTGAGACAATCGGCTGTTTGTTTAGTTCTAGAGATGTTTAAAAAAGGTTTTGAAACAAATGAAACTAAATGTTTGACAAGTGAATTGTCCTGTTTGGCAAAGTTGCACTTGAGAGAAGATGGAGCAGATATTTCCTTCAGGAGATGGTGGAGACAAAAAGCAGAGCATTAATATTGGACTTAGATTCATTAGTTGAACACAAACTGGACTCCAGTGTGGTGATACTGTTTGTTTCATGACTTCCTGTTATTTACCTGTGTGTCCATCCATGTTTGTTTGTTGTCCCACAGGCTATGAGTGTCTGTAAACACATATGATCGGACATGGAGGCCGTCAGCGCAGTCAACGCCACGCAGGACGAGTTCCAGCTCCTGCCTCTGCCCGACGATGACCCCGGCAACCGTGGTTACCCTGACTACGACCCAAATGTTGGCGCTAACGCCCCGGCGTCGCCCACATTGATGTTTGAGGGGGTGTTTCCAGAGGACCCCATCAAACAGCTGAGCGTACAGGTAGAGGTTTCATATTGTAGCTCGTCGTGACAACAAGTATCTCTGCAAACAAGTTGATGCTGTTTTTTAACCCGTAGAGTCGACAGGGTTGCAAACAGCCAAACATAAAGCAAAGTCAACAAACACGGAAGCACACACCTGGTTTAGCATACCCATGAACACTACAAGAAAAGTTCAGCTCAGGAGTGACGACTTACCTCCGTTATTTCAGTTTCCAGCTCGCTGCAGTCGAGCTGCTGCTGCAAACAACCGTCTCTGACAGCTGCGTTGTGTTTGTTGTCTGCAGGTGGTGTTGATCTTGGCCTACAGCACCATCATCGTGCTGGGGGTTCTGGGTAATTCTCTGGTGATCTACGTCATCTATCGTTTCAAGACTCTCCGCACCGTCACCAACTTCTTCATCGCCAATCTGGCTGTCGGTATGGTTACACACAAACGCACAGATACACATTAACACACCATTTGTGTGTGTGTGTTCTCTGTAGGTCGCCTGTGATGGTGACTCAGACATCTATCAGCTGTTATACGCCGTTTCTCTGTGATTTGTCTGCTGACGAGGAGAAACCAACGTTACTGTTGACATGGATGAGTATTTGAGGAGTGTACACCTGTCGTTCATACACTAACCCTGCTTCTTATTTAAAGAGCGGATACATCTGTGAATACAATTTTAATGTGAGACAGACATGAGATCAGAAGAAGCTTTGATTCAAAGTGTTAATCCGCTGTTTTACACCTTATCAATGAATATTATTATACTTTACAGCTCGTAATATCTAAAAGGCTCCGTGTAACGTAACTCGTTTGAAGTGATGAAATCTATGCAAATCTTAAATCTGAACAAATGGAAATAAGACGAGCAGAAGGAATCTGCGTCATTGCATGTGTCAGTCGGTTTTAATCTAATCACATCGTGTTCATTAGCTGTAGAAAGTCCACTTCAGCTCAGATTGTATAATCGATGTTTTATCTTTTAACAAACACAATAGACCATATAACGTAACGTAAACTTTCTTGCTCTTTATACTACGTCAGCTGACTTCTACAGAACATTGAAATATGACATCACATGGACACTACAGTTGTACCTACAGTGTCAGTTTGAAGCACTTACCCATCATATTGAAACGAATTGTTACCAGGAACAGAGACTCTGTATTCATGAAGGCCTGTGGAGCTTCTCATGATTTTAATGAGCTGCAGAAAATCTCAACTCCAAACATCAGACAGGATTTAAACAAACAACACAAAGGCACGGCCGACACTTAACCAATCATCTGTTCGCCGTTGCGACATGAATAATGTTTTCTTGGAGTTAACAGCCTTGACGCACGGCGGGTAATCTCACCTCCACCCTATTTATCTCTAATGAGACGAGCATTCACGAGTCCCCCGCCTGTGACGTGACACACGATGCTCTGTTTCACACCGGTTCATAATTAATCACACTTTTACTGCCTGGATCGTCAGTTTTTGCAGGTACTGAAGGTGTTCATTAAATCCTTTTAAACTTAATTTGATGATCGACGTGAAACAAAGACTCTGATGCTCTGTGTGAAGATGTTTCTCATTAGAAGTTCACGTGGGGGAAAGGAACGATTAGAACATGAAACACAGCAGCACACTTATGAATCAACATAAAAACAATCAAACAAATAATTAGCAGAGTTAATTAAGCAGCACACCAGCAAATAAACACGACATGTAATGGAGTGTGAAGTGGTGGAGGGCTGCGTTCACGTTCATGGACGATAATGCAGTTCATAAATAAAGTTTATATTGAAGAGGAACTGAGGAACTCTGAACCACAACTTCACATCAGCTCTGGTTCTTGACCCGGTTCTGTTCCCATCAGTAATAAACCTCCTCCTCTGTGAACCATCTGTAGTTGAACAGGCTCGGTCCTACTTGGAGAGTCAGGAAACAGACTAAACTCAAACCTTGTCATGGTGTTCTGATCCTGATAGGTGAAGGATCAGAGTAAACATCATATCACTAATACTTTAGGGGCCTCACAGATTTCCAGTGAAATATGTTTTTGTATCACAATGTGAGAAAAGTCATGAAAAATGTTGCCACATGTTCAGTGTGAGCATTTTGTAATGTTTGCTGTCGAATATGAACAACATTTCTCTTGGGAACTTAAAAAGTTTAAATCCGTGTATCATCTTCAGATTCAAACAAAACTGTGTAACTATCTAATTCATCACCTTACAGCCCATTCAATTTATCTTGTGACCCCTTGGAGGAGCTCTGACCTCGACCACTATCTGTAAACAAGTCAAACCATCAGTTAGAAACACATTTACATTTAAATAGAAGAACAGTCCTACAATAAATCTGCAGTTTGTCAGGTAGCTGAATCATTGTTGAAAACCAGAAGAGATAAAAAAACATCCAGTATTTTATGAAAGAACCTTTTAACTGGGTCCATAACTAATCTAGTTGCACTCTGATGGTCCAGAGATGATTTGAGCTAATTAAAGTACAATTTAATATGTCCAAAACAAGGAAGAAAAGAACAATTCACAGATGTCCAAGCTCCTCATCCTATCTCTAAGGCTGGCCTAGCTCTAATTCTTGAGCGTTGGAACATACTGTAGCCCGTGGTAACGTTAAATTAAATTGGATGCAAAGTTAAACTCACTGCTGGCTATGATTAATAAACACACACACACTGACTGGCCGTGTCCCAGAAAAACATTCATGAACAGCATGAACCGAGTTCAGTTTTCTGTGACAGCAGGTGGATTTAGACACGAAATCATCAGCACTGGTCAGATAATCAGAAGTGAAGGTTTAGGGTATCATCTGTCCCGCACAGTCAAACTTCAGATTAAAGTCTGTTTGTTCACTCAGCTGTTGATTTCCGTGATTGTCTCCTGAGCTGCAGAACCAATCAGGAGCTTATTCAGCAGCATTGGACCCGATGTGCTCCATGCATATAAAGTCTGAGGAGCAGCCAGTCCTGGTTGGACCTCCTCAGAAAAATATAACAATAGTCACTGTCAAGTTATTGATCTACAGTTTACTTGTTAGTAATATCCTCCCAAAAAACAGCAATTATGGTGAAAGATTTTCTGGCATGTTGGCTGAATGTAAGGTTTCTCCACTAGTATGGCCTCATAGAGGACACATAATCACATGTTCTCCACTAAAATGGCTTTATTCCCCATGGAAGGGCACTCTAGAGGCTCCTTCATTACATTTTTCTCCACTGGAGGGGTCGACGGTTTCGTAGGCAGCAAACAGAAAGATGCATTTATGGTGAAACAGTTGTTGGAACATTTTCCGGCATGTCTGGTAGCTAAGAGGTCCCTGCAGCATGTTTCTCCATAAAATGCCCTGAAACATGATTTCTTCACTGGAAGAGCATTGTAGACGTGTTTAATTATGTTTTTTGTACTTTCTTACCCATGGTGAAAGCACAAGGAAAAATCTGACCAAGTTTGCAAACTCTGTTGGGCATCATTGCCGGTGGCGAACGAAGAACCGGTTTTGGTTTGTAGCAAAGGACGTAAAAAAACATGATACTATATGGGCCAGATGACAGTCACCATTGAAAGTCATGTTTCGTTCGTCTCGATACTCCCACAGGCACAGCTGTCATCCCTTCTCTTCCTATTGTCTTCACTGTTCGTCTGAAAGAACCAAACATTCGTATTTTACAGCTGAGTAAACCATAACTCTCAGTGGAAGTGGCAGCTGTCTTTCAGCGCACCTTTTTTTTTTAATGAAAAGAGACAATTATTAGGAGCCAGCAGGAGAATATTAATGCATGAAGTCAAACCTGAGTGCCGTTGTCTATCTTTCATTGTTACATTGAAGGTTAAAATTTTACTGTGAGAGAAAAGAGAAGGCGGGAAATGAAGAGTGCAAGTGTAGGAGAAAATGACAGTCTGCTCCTTTAGAGACAAATTATTTACTTTAATGTTTTCATGAGAGAAATAACAAGACGAGACAACCCGAGAGAAGAACTCAAAGCAGGACTGAAAATTACTGATAATAAAATTCACTTCCTGTGAAACCTTTGCATTCATGCATCAAATGTTGAAAATATAGTATGGCAGAATAATAGAGGAATATAACGGAGGTGTAGGTCCTTGATCCACACTGCTGTACATCACACCTGAAGTCAAAGTGTCTCTACTTATGCAAGATGTAATTATAGTGAAGCTGTTCCATTTTCTGTCTTGTAGGCCAGCTAAAAGCGCACTTTAATGGGCATTGCAACATGTTTTCCACTGGAAAAGTACCCTAGATAATGCACCATTTCCACTACATGAGCCTCCTAGAAGACATTTAATATTTTCTCCGCTGAAAGGGCTCCCTAGAGAGTCATGTTTTCTCCCATGGAAGGACCCAGAAGAAGGCTCTACATCATGATTTCTCCACAAGGGCGACCATCTGGATCTATTTCAAGTTCAGGGGCACCAGAGGTGGTGACTGCCTTGCCAACTGTTCAAATGGGTTGAATGACACACTTTTGGACAATCTCCCCATGACACAAACAGTTTTATATGTCCCTTTCTTAAAGCTTTTCTTTCTTAAAGTTTCAAGATATCTACAGGGAGCAACAGATGTTCCATATTTGATGTTTTCTTAATGTGCTAGCAAAGCTCCAATTGAATGAATTGGATTGACAGGAGCAGCCGAGCGCCGCTGTGATGAATATCACAAGAACAGAGCAGCGGTGTGATTTGATGTGATGTGAAATGTGCAGAACAGTAGAACGACGGCAGCCAGAAAGTTGTCGGTTCAATTCCCCCCGAAACAAAACAGAAGCGGGCAGGCGAGCAGACAGTTTGTGATAAACAAACAGAAAAACCGGGCGACTGAGCGCTCCACTGCTTCGCCCACAGCCTCGTCTGCTCATCTTCTTTCATTGCTCTGTTTGGGCTTTTGTCCTGTCTGAATGAGAACAACGGCTGCTGTTTCATTTCATTCAACCCAAATCATATTCGGCCGTTCATAGACCGCTGAGATGTGACTTTTAGGAGGATATGAGTGCAATTTAATAGCTAAGCCAGAAGTGGGTAAAGGGAAGAGATTTCAAAGAAGATACTGAGATAGCAGGGAGTTCCACAGCTGAGGGGCCAAATGCCGATCAGGCTCATAGGGAGTTAGCAGATTAGAGAGGCAGGAGTCGGACTACATGAGGCTTTAAAAATCAGTCAAATCTTAAAATCTGTTCCAAATCTCTCAGGTAACCAGTGAAGGGCAGATCAATGTGATGCGGTCTCTTCTCTTTAGAACATGTTGAAAGTCTGACAGCAGCATTTTCTATCAGCTATTGCTGATGCTTTGTCTTTTGAAACCTGAATGAAGTGTGGAGGAGATTAAAAGATGCATGAGCTTTTCTAAATCTTCTGAGGAAAGGAATGGCCTGATCTTCATAAAAAGCAACGACTGTACTTTATTCACCTGAGCATCAAAAGGCAGCTCAAAAAGTTATGAGATAAAGCCCCCAGATGGGATGATGGGATTTTAATGCAGCGTGTGCTTTTGAGTGCAGGGAAATTTTAGACACTCAGTCCTTAATTTCAGCGAGGCAGTACATGATGTCTATTTGCATTTTCTGTTTTATTTATTGATTCTGTTTGACTGCAATCAGGACTATCACACACACCTGTTTTCCATTAGCTTAGTCACCATTTATGACACAAAGAGAGGAGACCTACAAAATAAAACATGAAACATTACCAGGTACCAGACTTTATCAAAGCATACAGTTGGGTATCGTCTGCATAGTGATTTATATTATGTCTGCATATGATCTGATCATTTAATTGATGATTTGTTTTGGCCCATAAATGATGTTGATCAGATGTTTTTATGAAGCTCAAGAGACTTCTGCAAATGTCTTTTGTCCACAACCCAATAGCATGAAGTGAATATTTACATTTAAGGCTGAAATAACATCATTTCTTAAAAAACACTTAATGATTAATCTCGTCTCAACTGGAGCTTGAAGTTAGTACATATATCCCCGATGAGCTTTAGTTGTTTAGTTTGGAGGACTTGTTGTAAACTTGTGGGTGCTGCTAAAATTAGAAAAGCTCTAATCTTCGCAGACAATAGTGTCTACTAATTATTCCTGTTGCATTTTCAAAGATCGTGTCTTCATGATTGTGAAATAAGTTTTGTTACAATGTCCACTTATATCAACTAAAGCATGTTTAGCACCGTTAGGATTATTTGGTTATGGAAAAGGTCAAACTCACATTTGGCAAATTAATTTAGTTGTTAATTAACTTAATTTTAATGAGACAGGGTTGCCGTGATTATTGAAACTGGCTCATAGCGTCTTCACGACAGATGACACACATCTTTGATGTGAAAAATTCTGCCGTTAAATGTTCTGCTTTTTTGCTTGTGTATTGTGTCCTGTGTGTATTTTGTGTTTCTCATTCACACAGCCGTCCTCTTTTACGTGCCACTTTAAATCTGCTTCCTTTTTGTCTCTCGTTTTTGTCCTGAGGCATCACAGGAAGCAGAAGGCCACATTTTGTGAAGAGTAGGCAGAGTTGGACATCAGGCCCAATGAGTCCCTGCAAAGCTTTTATTTTTGTCTGACACGATTTGGCACGATGCCCTTATCCCAAACTAAACGTCCCTAAACTGACGTGGTTCAGAGGGTTGCAGACTTTGCCAGTGTTCAGCCCCTCCCGGGCTCTCCTGTACCAGACAGAGTCACGTCTTGTTGGAGGCCTGATAGAGAGAATTCAATAAATGCAGCTGCACCTGAGGTCCAATATTCTCCCACACCTCGACCGGTAGCCGATCAATCACAGCAGCAGGTGGTCCAGGCAGAGCAGGAATGAACCTCCTGAAAAGTGCAGTGAAGAATCTGATAACTTCATAACTTCAGGTTTGAATCCACATCTTTGTTTTAACCATGACCCTACCCAAACCACTGGGGTGACGTGATGCACAAAAAAAAAAATTTCTAATGTTAAAACTAATAGAACCATCCATCCTCGGCGTCAGCAGATGTTTGCCCTCACACATGCAGAGGTGGATCTGATTGTCCTGACACGTGACCTGCTGTCTGCTGGACAGACGGCGTCTCTCTCTCTCTGGTTGGGGACGGATCTGATGATCCCCCGTTATTTTTCCGCTCCTGTCCTCGGATGACTCCGACAGCTCAGCGCTGCAGCTGCTTCATCTGCTGTCACTCATATGACATATGAAAACATTTTTCCAAAGCATAAAGGAACAGAGGCAGAACAGGAAACTGATTATGATAATAACCGGTTATGTAAGGATTACTTCTGTTGGTTGGATGTGTAGGTGGTTACAGATATGTTCCCCTGACAGCTTGTTTCCACGTCTTATTAGCCCAGATTTCAGATTTGTCAACCACAGACTCAGTTTGTCGCTTCTTGCCTGTTACCGAGGGAGAAGCTGCATGAAAATCACGTCGCTGATCACCACACACATCACGGCTTACATAAACGGCCCCATGCCTGCACAATTATCTGTTCTCCAGGGGTAAAAATAAAGATCCCAAGAGAGGTGTACTAACCTCGTTCCTCCATGTTCTAACTGTATTTATGCACCGATTCACTTTATGTACACTTTAGATTCATTTAAAAAGTCAAACTTTTTACAGCCGTTAAACTCCAGAAGAAATATTAAAGCATGAGTGCGTGCTGATATTCAGTATAACTGTTGGTCTTCTTCATCTCCAGCCGACCTGCTGGTCAACACGCTGTGCCTCCCCTTCACCCTCGTCTACACCCTGCAGGGAGAGTGGAAGATTGGCAGCACCCTCTGCTTCCTGCTGCCCTTTGCCCAGGGGCTCGCCGTGCATGTCTCCACGGTGACGCTCAACGTCATCGCCCTGGACCGCCACAGGTGGGTGGAGCTTAAAGAGGAGGGGTGACTTGGGGTTGTTGGAAAGCTGTGTGATATGTGCTTATACTATACCTGCTGTCTTTAGTTAGCTTGTGATCGCTCATCCATTACATTGATGCAGTTATAAGAAGCTTGTAAAGGTTTGGTCTGGTGATTGAACTACTAATTTGATGTTTATTTAATTTACCTTACTTTGAATGCATGTGCCGTTTTTAACTATCAAAGGAGGGTTGCACATTGTGCCAAAGATCTTTTAAATAAAACCATGAATGTACAGAAATGTCATTGAAACATGGAAGTCAACTGGCTAAAGGTTTAAATGAGAGTCACCATGTAAATCCATGTTCTGTCATGCAGATCGAGATCTTGCACTTTCATAAAAACCCTCAAATGCAAACGGATTAAGACAGCTGGAAACACTGAAAAGCACCTTTGGCAGCTTTTAATTTGAATAAACAGACAGCTGCCAGAAGACCCACGAGACTCAAAACCAAAGCGCATTGTGCTGCAAGGCCGTTTTACAGCTCTGGACCTGAATCTTAAAGTCAACTTCAATGTTTACTGGAGGCCAGATCAGAAAACCTGAGAATCTGTGTAATGAGTTCACTTTTTCTTCTGCTTGTCGACACTGTTGTTGTTGTGCCGAATAAGCTGCAGCAAAGACTTTTTTTTTTGTTGTTGTTGAACTTTAGACTACAGTTGAGGTGATTACTGGAGTCTGAAGAAAAACATGAAATGTGCAAAAGTTTTAAAACTTCTTTGTCAGCGTCTACATTAGCTTCAGAGACCCAGACGTTCTGTCCAGTTTTGTTAATTATTGGCCATGCCAGCCTGTTGGGGGTTAGTTTGTTGTGTTAGCATGCAGGCATCTTCTCTCACAGTCCTGTTTCTTGCCGACATCTTTTTGTTGTTGTCGGATATTTTGTTGTGAAACTCTCTTGAGAAGCATAATTTCGTTTACATGACCCAAAGGTTGGCCTCCTATAGAACAGAGCTGCATCAAATATTTAGCGTGCAGGAGTCTAACCTGCACTTTCCTGTTGTTGTATTATCACTTGCAGTGCGGTAAAAGCGTTTCATCTCTCTGCAGTCTGCTGCAGTTCATGTAAGCATGTTACCTGAAGACGATGACGTTGTTTGTCATTCATTATTGATCCACGACAGTCGCTCCCGGCTCTTTCTAAAGGTAAAAACCTGCTGTGGGGTTGTGTAACATTGACGTGGTGTTGTTGTGTTTCAGGTGCATTGTGTACCACCTGGAGACCAGGATGCGTAAGGACGTGTGTTTTGGGGTGATAGCGTTGACGTGGGTGCTGAGCGCCGTGCTCGCCAGCCCTCTGGCCATTTTCAGAGAGTACGGCTCCTTCACTCTGGGGCCTGGACACACTATACAGGTACACACACACACACACACACCTGTAACACATGTACAGATCAATGCCCTCGCTTCCCCCCACATCCGACTCTTTGATCTCCACACCACCTCTCACATCCTTCATTTTTCCCTCCTCTCTACTCACCGCTCCATCGCTTTCATCTCTACCTCCTTCCACACCATCCTCCCCTTCCACTGCTTTCATCACACCCCACAGATCACTCGCTCTTCGATCCCTCCTCTCTTTACCCTCTTTTCAATTCGACTCCTAATACATTTGTTGCGTGTTTCACTCACGCCTTCATTCATGATTGTATTTAGTCATGTTTTGTGCATGTGTTTGATAATCTTTGCTCCGCTGCCCACAGAAATGAATTCAATCTTAACAGTGTACAATCAAAACAAATTTTAATAGAATCCAAAGCAATCTCATCTAATCGACAATACTTAACATAATCTAATGAAACAGATCTAATATAATTTAAGTTATACAAGCTAAACTAAAACAGAACAAGAGCCAGAAGGCATAGCTCAGCCTTCCAGTCCCTCCACGTTCCAACCCTCACCTGAGGTCATGAGGTTTGGGTAGTAACCCACAGAGCGAGATTGTGGTTTCTTCCGCAGGGTGTCCGGGCTTATCCTTTAGAAGAGCTCGGACATCCCGAGGGACCTCATAGTAGAGCCACTGCTCCTTCACGTGGAAAGGAGCCAGCTGAGGTGGTTTGAGCATCTGATTATGATCCTCCTTGGGCACCTTACTTCGTTTGGCGGAGCACTGAGCATGTCTAACTGGCGGGAGACCCCGAGGCAAACCCGGCTGGGGAAACCTTGCAATGCCCCAGGAGGAGCTGGAATGCTGAGGAGGACAATCCATCTAAACACACACGATTCAAACTTAATCAAACAGAATTAAAGTAAACTACACAACACTACAAAACTAAACAAACCAAACTAATTATCCATATCCACATCTAAACAAAGATACAAACACTGAATCAGTGTTGGTGCATCAACAAACTGTCATTGAATCAACGTTGTTCAACATTGAAAACCCTACACCCAAGCTAATCAAAGCTAACATATATGAAACTAAACAATGTGTCCTTTGTCCTGTCCGCTCTCTCAGGTGTGTACAGAGAAGTGGCCTGGTAAAAGCACAGATGGCACCATCTACAGCATCTCCATGTTGATCCTGCAGTACTTCCTGCCGCTCTCCATCATTTCCTTCGCCTACGCCCGCATCTGGTCCAAACTGCGTGGCCACGTCAGCCCTGCAGAAAACGTCGGCAGTAGCAGCGCTGGCTCCGAGCGTCACCGCCGGCGCCGCAAAACCACCAAGATGCTTGTGACCATGGTGGTGGTGTTTGCTGTCAGCTGGCTGCCTTTCCACGCCTTCCAGCTGGCAACGGACATCGACAACACGGTGCTGGACATGCGCGACTACCGCCTGCTATACACCGTATTCCACGTTATTGCCATGTGCTCCACCTTTGCCAACCCGCTGTTGTATGGCTGGATGAACCGCAACTACCGCGCCGCCTTCCTCGCCGTCTTTAAGTGTCGTAGGGGAGGTGAGAGGGGAAGGAGCGGCCGGCTGGACAGCATTCACCCCGTCGGAGGTGGAGCAGGTGGCAGAGGAAGGGCAAAGAAGATAGTGCTTGAAACCCAAGACGTGGTGTCCACCCACTTGAATGCCACTGACGTGTGAGGCCCTGAGGGAGGTGGCGAAGAAGAAGAAGAAGAAGAGGGTAATGGAGGAGAAGATGGGGAGAGATGACAAGAAAATAATAAAGCAGGAATTTAAAGAACCATTGTCAGGAAATCTTTTGTTCCCAGAAGACAATCGCAAAGAAAACGAGATTCCGCACAGAGTCAGAAACGAAGGGAAAATAAAGACGTGAGAGAAAATAGAAATGATGGAGAGAGGGAGGCGATGGGGGGATTAAAGTGTTTTTGGAAGCCCAAAATAGAGGTGGAGGCGTAGACGAGTGGGGATTATAATAAGAAGAATGACGAGACAGCAGAGGAGAAGAGGAGCCACTGAATGACTCAAGGTCTCCTCGAGGTCCACCAATCGAGGCGCCTGTCGCTTTGGGGACATGACCTCATCATGACGGAGGACGCAGCCACTTTTTGTTTTTTTTTGTGTGAAGGACGCTGACAAAGTGAAAAGAAGTTTCACAAAGGGATCAAGAGAAGCTTTGGAAAGATTCAAAACAATTCTATAACAACTTTTGACAACTCTTGTCAGAACAGGGCTTTACTCCATCTTCATTCCACATGTGAAGCATCTTGCTCGTACATACGGTATAATCCAGTGTGGCTTACAAAGGCATTACGGAAGCAGCTTTGGTTACTGTGAGGAAAATGAATGGAGTGCCCGTACTTTTCTGAAATCAGAAGCCATTAGTGATTGAGCAAAAACTTTTTGTCAGGTGAAAGCAAAAAACATAAATAAATAAATATTTATTCCCTTATTCTTGAGTTCAGACGGAGCTGAGGAGGACGAAGATGCATGATGCAAGCTTTGTGAAATCTCAGACATTGTTACGTAATGAAATTGTGTGTTTTAATAATCATCCTACAAAGAAAGCCTGACGCAGGAGTGCAAAAAGAAAGACGTAGGTGGACAAATTTATGTGAGACTAAAAAATACAAATGATTTAGATTAAAATGTTTGTTTGTTTGTTTGTTTTTTAAAGGAGATGAAGGACAAAGAATCGGAGACTGAAGCAGACGAGGTGGAGGGAGAATGAAGTGAGGGCTAATGAGGCAAAAGAAAAAAGCGAGAGCTTTCAAACGAACATGCACCAACAGAGAAAACATCTTTGTAACAAGCGGACAGATGAATGTTTGCACAAAAAAAAAAAAGCTCATGTTTTTAACAGATATTTTATGTTATGATCAACTGTGGTACACGCTTCACACCTTTCCAAACGTCTCGAGAGGACTGAGCCGTGATATTGATCTCTCTTATTAAATTCGGGTGCCTCCGCAGTCGGCTGACTGTAAACACATTTGCAGTTACGCTTCATGACTGACGTTAATCTGCAGCAGATAATAAAACATGAAAAGATTGTTCACGTTTGAAATGAGGCTCATTTCGGGAAGACGTCATTGTTATGGTTTTTTAATGTCAAGACATTCATTTCAAATCACTACCAATAGTTAATATTTATTTGGGAGTGTTTGTGTTTTCTATTCACGCAGTGGTTCACATTCGCGTCTCGTGATCAAAAGGCCTCTTCGACCTTGAACTGAGCCTCTCGGGCAACTCTTACAAACTCAAAGGCTTGCAAATAGAAAAAAAAAGATTCATTTATTGATCATAACCAGCTTTTCAGGAGACTTAAAAGAACTGATAACATAGTCTGATGTGAAACCCAGTCAAAACCAGAGCCAGAGATCGTCTCTTTCTCTTCGCTTACACCCGATCTATGGCTTAACCCTCTGTTAGAGAGAGATGAGGATCAGCTTCAGAGGTCTGCTCAGCTTCCTGACTCCACACCCCCACATTTCATTTACTGCATACAGATCCCTCCGGAGACACTTTGTTTCACACAAGCAATAGCACTAAATCTGAATTCAAGGGTGCTGAATTTTTCACTACCTGGCTTTGTAGAACAGCAAACAAGCCAATCACAAGGTTACATTTAGGTAGAGGTGTCCAGGTTAACCCCTTTTTATCCAAAGCACATCTATCTATCTAGCTGCCAATCAAAATGCAGTTTACTAAAGCCAGTATGTTTTTATCAACCATTAATCAAGCCCTTTGAAACGGTGCCTTATCGGCCTTTTCCACTATGGGAACTAACGTAATGTGGCAACAAGTCCATGAATATGAATTTAAATCAGTGCTGAGGTCGTTCTAAATCCACGTTCAATGCACAGATCGTTTGCAACTTGGAAAACAAAGCAATTAATGCTACAAGTTTATTTAAATTTCCCATTTGTGTAACATTGGAAGTAACGTTATTAGCAGAGCAATAATGCTACATCGCTGTTTTATTTTCTCGTGAAGAAACATTCGCGTTGCTTCCTTCTGCGATGTTGCTGAGTTGATTGGTCACATTAAAAGAGCGCCATGGGAATTTCTTGAGTTCTGTTTCCATGAAATGATTCGAAATGCCTCAAAACGTGTTGATGGAGGAGCTCGTAATGAATAACTGAAATATCCTGTTTTCTGCAGCACAGTGGAAAAATCTGTCAGAACCTAACACAAAGAAAGAAAGCTCCTCAGAGTTCAGGCCGTGGGTTTGTTAATGCCCCGTAGTGGAAAAGAGCCAATATTAGACATTTAGATGCTGAATGTCAGGTGTCACTGACAACCCTCCATACTGCCTGCTGCTATCCCATCATGCTCCAGTGTAGACTGAACTCTTTAGCTCTTTACAATGACATTTTGACATGACAGCTCTCTATTTGTTGCTGTCAGATTTCAGTTTTTACACATGAGATTGCGCACGTAGGTCTTAATTTCCACGTTTCCAAATTAAATGCATCACTCAAAACGTTATTACCAAAGCTCGTTGAAACTTTAATTGCCTAATTGTAATTACAACCCTCAGTCTCCCTCTGGCAGGAGCTGTATGAACATCTTAATTTAGTGTAAACACAGCAGACTGAATAATGACCTGCAAACATTTGCACAATGTGAATGAGCATTACAGCAGCATTAGTTTGAAACTGTTACATAAGCTGAAGAGGTAAAATCCTTGATGTTTTTTGGATTTATCCTCCGTGTCCCTCTCTTGTCTTTTCCTCTTTAAATCCCTCGATTCTCACTCTCTCTCCCGCTGAGTCGTGTCACTGCCTCGCTTGACCCGCAATCCCACAATCCCTCTGTTCCCTCCCACCAGCGTACCAGCTGTTTATCTCGGTCCTCGTTTCATCTCCTCGTCAGTCTCCTCTGCACTCTTTTCGCATGCCTCAAAAAGCTCGAAACGGCGTCTTCATCTAAAGGATGAACAGAAGGTAATTAATATAAATGTTTGTTTTACTTTGGTATGATGAAAAACTGCAGCTTTACAAACAGCTGAAATGTTGTCAGCAGTTCATATTTTACTCACACGACCGACTATCATCGGTTTTAGAGGCAAATGACTCAGAGTTGAAGAATAGGTTCAACCATAATGTGCTTTAGTTTCAAATGGCATCCTGAGTTATAATCCCCAGATTTGAATTTGGATGTTTTGACCGTTTTGAACGATGTTGTACTTTAGGTGGAAGCAGGTCAAACGGAGGTTTCAGAAAGGCAGTTTGACGTCATCTGGTTTATCCCCAAAGCTATCCCACAATGCAGTGCATGGATTTGTCGTCATCATCTACTCGTCAATAGACATGGGGCTTCGGACGAGTTGTTTTGGATGTTTGATGTTCTGAATGTAAAAGTCACATTTATTGGACCACTTAAACGCTCGGATGGGCATGAGACTCTCGGTTGAGTTGTCAGTACAAACATGTTGGAAAATATCCCTGATCATAAAAGTCAAATAACTGAGCCTGTGAAGGGAAAGTGGGGCGGTTTAATCTTTAATTTCAATGACTTTGAATTGCCTAAATGCTGTGATATATTCAATTTGGTGCTTGGCAATACAGTGCCTAAAAAGTCCATCTGTCCATCATTCAAGAAACTGACTAGAATCAATGAACTCAAGTTTTTTAGGTGTTGTGAATGCTCACATCACTTCCGGCAGAAAACCTCCCGTTATTCCAACTACGTTTTTAATGAAAGAATCATATTCTCTAGTTTTTGTTGTTGTTGTTGTTAATCTTGACTCGAGCCAGAGAGTTTCATATCTATCGAAACTGTACAAGTTTGACTCTTGTAACATTGTCTACTGGGAAAAATACACTTTTGCTTCCAGATCCAGGGCACGCACACGAGCAAGCTAGATTACTCGTTAACTCCATAACCTGCTAGTTAGGTCTCTAGAGGGTACTAGAACATCGTCTCCATAGTGCTGTGTCAGCACTGGAAAGGGTCTTGCTACATCCCTTGTTATTCTGCTGTCTTTAAACCAATTACAATCGCCTTGGGCAACACTAAGCCCAGAATTCAGCTAGCCTTGGGGAACTTGTTTTAGTGGAACATTCGAATGTGCGGAAGCAAGTTCTGGCATTACCATGGCTAAATCTCCGTAAAAGAAAACAGTTGGTAACTTATTTATGTTTGTACATTTAATGAACCTCGTTGTAAATCCAACATGAATCAAGTTTAGTCAGCAACATGTGACTTTTCGTGACGTTTCGCAAACTCTGCCTTCATTCTGGGACAAGCTTTGGAGGACTGAAAGTAAACGAGATGGTGTCAAACTGCGTTCATGGATCTCAAATATAAATGTTCTTTGTGTGCTTGTCTTTTATCATTTGCAGAAAAGAAGTGAACAGTTATTTAGTTTGTCACTGATAATGTTCCGATGTATTCTGACGAGGTTTGTGTTGGGAGGACACAGATGCTGCTCGACCTTTTATCAAACATGAATGTAAACTCATTTGTAACATGGCTTTAATGTTGTATATTGTGTAATTCTGTGTAAATATTGACTGTGTGAAAGACTGTAACCGAGCACAAACTGTTGGTCTTTACAACAGATGTACTATTCTCAAGCACAAACAAGCCTCCGGACTCTTTCTTACAGTGTGTGTCCTTGGATATGTGTGTGTCTACTATACAGTATAATTGCAATAAAAGGTTGACCACAGTTTCAGCCTTGAAATATAGAGCAACAGACTAGAATGCCATGCACCACCATAGTGCTGATGTAGTCTTTGGAGAACCGTTTAAATTTAGCTGCATTATTACTGCAGTGAGAAAACTTTTTTTTTTTTATGTCTGCTAGGCTGCAGAAATAGAAAGTTGTTGGGAAGCCGACAGGATGTTTCCTAAATTACTATTATTACAAAACCGAGGCTGGCACTTACTATAAACACTGTAGTTTTTGAAATGTAGACGATAATCGTGTCCGCTCCAAAGAACAAAAAGTGCATTACCTTGGCCTCTTATAAAAAAAATGAAGGAACCCATGGAACAAGCTGATCTTTAGAAGATGATGCAGAATAATACATCACAAACTAACAACGTGTTTTAGGGTGGATTTATTTAACAATAAAATACAAGACAAAAAAAGTTAATACAGGTTTATTTGTGAAAACAATTATTTATAACGAGCAGACGCATGCTTAGGTGTGTCCGAACCTTCATTAGTGGTGTACGAATGTGTCTGAGTATTTATTCGTGTGCGTGTTTTCAGGGTTAATTTGCATGGTAGCTGTTCCATTTCAACTCTAACAAGTTTATTCTCAACAGATCCTAATTAGCTGTGAGTAAAAGTATGCCGGTCTCCACGGCAACTGGAGTTTGAATAACTTTTGTATCTTGATGTGCATCGTACAAACCGAACGAGTTTGTGTATGAGGGGCCTTCAGGGACATTATTCATAATTACTTTACTACTAGGATCATTGTATTCATTATTCCCATAGTTTGCTTACTTATTCTAAGTAGTTTTAGGCAACAAATAGTCATTGCATTTTTGTCAATGTTTTCCTTCTTTAAACTAATTCAGTTTTACAGACCTTATGTGTTCAGTTAATGGTGCACTGCAGTACTGATAGACCCCATCCTTCACAATCCGCCTTCCCCCATAAACCTAGTGGAAACACTGTTGCGTGACATCATCCACCTTCCACCTTCTCTTCCCCTCTCTCTGTGCACTCAAGCATCGAGCACATCCAGTGAGCTCAGCTGGTCGGTGCTCGAAGCGTCACAAGAGGTTAAATCTTTTCTACACAGCGCAGCCAAGCACGAGGCTAAAAAAGGGACTGCATAGACCTACATTATTTGTTTAAAGTCACTATGATGTGAGGGATGCATAGATGATGCACAGGAGGCTGCGCACTTCATGTCTCGAATGGTTATTTCTTTTGCTGAACAGTTCGTCTGTTCATTAAGCTTCTCATGAGCGGGGGGGGGTAAATCGAGCAGCAGCAGGATCACGCCCTGTGAGAACACCATCCTGACAATCGTGCCGCTATAATGCAGAAAGTTGTCGGTTTGTGTCCGGTCTCATCTCATCAACAAAAACAAAACATATATTTCATCACAGATTTAACTATCAAAGATCTGTTTTCAGCTTGTCGAAGGAGTCTCAAGTCTGTCATAGTTTTCTTCTCCTGTACAGTTTCATTTATATAGCACCAAATCCTAACAGAAGGTATCTCATGACAATTTCCATATAGAGCAGGTCTACAGCGCCTTCTTCATCATTTACAGAGACTCAACAGTTCCCACCATGGGCAAGAAAAACAGAAACCTCGAGCAGAACCAGGATCATGGTGTATGATCATCAAGTGTCATTATCGACACAAGTCTGGACTTTTTAGTAGTTCATGTAAAAGTTTTTATGTTTTCATGAGGCTTTTTAGTTGTGTGTATTTCATTTGTGTGTCTGATAGGAAATGTACATTTATATTCGCTGACGTTTTTGAATTACGTCCCTAATGGCTCCTCATATTCATTTTTCTACATTATAATTGTAATAGTTAATCATCTCAAACACAAAATATCAACTTCAAACTGTGAGCGGTTAAAGAGATTGTAAGTGTTTATAATAGATTTTTGTGATGGATTATACACTTTGGTTCAGCAGCAGATGGATTATTTCATTTTATTTAAAAAGCTGAATTTTTCCAGACGTTACATCATTTTTGAGCAAATGCAGTAAACATCCGCTTACTGCAGTCACCTGCTGACATTTCAGTTCAGTCTCTGACAATGTGTGGTTAGATAGCAGTGCAACAAAGCTCTCATTTATCTCCAATGTCAGCTCGGAGAGCCACAGCTGCAGGTCTGTCCTTTACAGATTCGAGTGTTTCTGCTTCTGCTTTACTGAACAGAGAGTTTTACCGATGCTTTGTGTCGACAGTGACTGACATTGATCTAAATGTTCAACACAAAGACGTTGGTGCTGGATCCCATCTGGTAGCTCCAGGTGTGAGTCAGTTCAGCAGAAATATCTGTGACTGATGCTCAGCCTCGCTATGCAGCACAAGACATTTTATCAGTGTTGGAGAGGGGAGTGCAGATAGTGTTATTCATTCACACGTCGTCCATCAAGGAGCTTTTAAATTTGAACTGAAAGCCCTTGAATGTGCGCTTTGGGGAGGTTTCATTGTCAGCGATCACAGTGATCATTACCATGAGGAGATTATTGAGATAAGTGGGAACACCTATGACAGAGCTGTGGAGTGGCCACAGGAAAGAAACGACTATACATATCAAGACCACGATTTACTAAGGAGGGCTTGAAATGCCAATACGAGCACACAAGGGAGTCTGATGTGCTGGCTCCCTGTACGTAATGCCACTGTAATGTGTATGAATTATCCAAAAATGTGCAAACAAATTGTGTTCATGAAAACATGGGAGGAGAGATAAAGAGTTGAATTTTGTCCCTTCTGGATTTCCATACTGGTTATAAATTGACATTCACGGAAAATGATCTGGGAAAATTAATTAGCAAGCAACCCAACAACTACTTTAAAATAAAGGAGGACTGTGCAGAACTTGGTATACGGTGTCAAAGGTACTTTAAACAATAGGACTGCATGATAAGTAGAGCATTGCGTGTGCTTGCTAAGACGCTATCGAGATACATAAAGGTCATTATGAAACTCTCCGAAGATAAAATCGCTAATTAAGCAGTTGGAATCCAGCCTGCAGATTTCTGACGGAGCAGCTTAATTTGTGAAGTCAGGATGAACGCCCGACGTCACTGCAGAGCAACTCCGCCATGCACAGACTCATTAATGAAGGCTGAATGCCAGAGTGACTCATTTACACACTGATGTGCACAAATTCAAGCACACACTGGGTGACTCATCCACTAATGTTTCTTTTTCGTTCACCCTCACCCACAGGACTCTGTGATAGATGATAAACCTGATCAAACCTAAATGCCTCTTCGTATCCACAGGGGGAACCCCGATCTTCATGGAACTGAGGATTAAGTAAGTGAGGGACCGTTTGGGCACGGCACAGGAAATGAGATTGGCTATACAACTTGCCAGGTTTGTTTGTGCAATGAGAAAGTTAGAGAACTGCGTTACCTAATCTGAGGTTTAAGAGTTTGATTTGAGAGGAGAAGGTGGGTAAGCTTCAGGGAGAAACGAGAAACGCAAGAACTAACTAACTAAACAGTCCGAAGCAAAAGCAACTACATAAAATAGACATTTTTTAGGCAGTTTCCCTTTAACCAGCGCTGTCGTCCTTCAGCCTATGTTGAGATAATGGTTGGTGTAAGGGGACAGAGTCAGTAGCTTTGACCCTTAAAACTGAACACCAGATTCCAATTTCATCTCAAAGCATAATGTCTCAACCCGGCGGAGTGAATAACAGGCTGCAGATTGGTTGGGCTTGGACATATTAAGGTGTATGTGTGGTAATATAAACCCATGAGAATATGAGGCAAGAAATACAGTAGCAAACAGATGCAAACCTGGGAATACTGCACAATGTATGCTTTGAGAATTAAGTGTTCATATTTGCGACTGCTTCCCTCCTGGAGGTCAGCAGCTTACGTTTCTCCACAACACAGCTGCCGCCTCCTCGTTGCACTGTTTCAGGGTAAAGCAACGGCAGAACTTCTGAAACTCGATATTTGTTATAGTCTTCTTTTAAAAAAAACAAAAGGCAAAACTTGGCTGAAGTGAACATTTTTATACATCTAATAAGTGCTTGGTCTTAATTGCTCCCACATGCCATTTGATAGAAATACACTTTGTTCTTTGTCCATCATGGTCGTCCATTCACCTGCTCAGCCGGGGAGGCAGGCAGGGAATTTGGTCTGCTTGCAACTGCTTGGGGTCTGTCATCGCATGTTTCATAGGTGATTCATTCAGAGAGACAGTGCTGGACCACACACCACGAAACAAAGGTTTGAGAAAAATGTCAGAGAACAGGAACCAAACCAGCAGAGCTGACTCATCTGATCTGTGTCAGCATGAGCCCTGAGAAGCTTGAACCAGAGCGTGCCTGATGCCGTTATCGACAGCTGTCCGAAAGAGAAAGAAAATGAAAGAACGAATGGTATTAAAGAAACACAGATACAAAGGGGAGAGGAAAATACAGACAGGGAGTGCGCTATTGATTGAAAACCACACGGAGTACAGAGGAGGAAGTGGAGAAGGACGACGGTGAATGACAAGGAAAGAGGAAGAGTAGATTGAGAGAGTCGAGGGGTCTACACAGGGGAGACAGAGAGTAATAGCTTATTTCGCTCCGTATATTCCCAGCTGCCTTAAGTTCATGGGATAATGGGTGTTATAAGGGGACAGAGTCAATGGCTTTGACCCTGAAAACTGAACACCAGATTCCAATTTCATCCTGAGCCGTAATAACTCAACCCGGGGGGCCAACAGGAGTGAATTATAGGCTGCTGGGCTGGATTGGTCAGGCTTGGACGTATCTGGATGCATTTTATGATAATGCAAAAGAGTTTCCCATGAGTATTTGAGGCAGAAATTGATTCAAGTAGTCATTAGACAGCAGCAAAGCGATATCTGTGCATGGTTGCGCATACATGGTTTATCCTGGTCTGTCTGGAGGCCTGTGAGCAAAAACTGTAGAGACAAGAAGTGATTACCAAATATGAGGCTGCACGGTCAATACTTCTATCTACGAGATATCCTCAAGAGAAATGACTCTTTTTTTCTTCAGGAGTTAAAGTGTGTATAGTGGAAGAGGAAGGAGGGGGATGAATGTTCCTCTAGTGGACAAATCACTCAATGTCTTTTGGTATTAAAAATACCTTAAACCTTCAGTAGAGTCTTCTGAACATGGATGTCCATTGTTGACCTTTGGGAACAATATATAATGAAGACAATCCCTAAGCTTAATGGACCACTTAGTACTTTTTGGTTGGTTGCAATTGCACCTCACACCCAGGAGTATGTGGACGGTCAGGGAAAGGAGTCAAACAAGATTTAGGCACCAATGACCATTGTCTTCATAGGAGATCCTGGTGGGTTCCCAGGACAGATGAGCTTTATCGACCCTCCAGCGAGTTTGGGGTTTGCCCCAAGGTCTCCTCACTTGGATGAAAAGTGGAAAAAAACAACAACTGTTGATGCTGCACCAATCCGCTGGTCCTTCTCATGCTCCAGATACTTGAACTCCTTCGCTTGGGACAGCAACTCACTCCCAACCTGGAGGGTGCACCCCCAGCTCCTCCTGGAGGATCCAGAGGTGTTCAGATATGATATAGAATCACTGTATCTGTTTTATGATGGTTCAGACAGACAAACTTTGTAAGGTTGCGGGAAATGTTTTGGTTTGGGATAAAATGACAACCACGATAAGGTTACACAACCTTTGTCATGGTTAAGGTTTTGAAAGAATCAAGATCATGTCACTCTACAGCAGAGTACCTTGCCAATAATAGATTATTTGTTAACTAATTCAAATCTGTGTCCATTAGTTTTCTGGCCTCATCTACTGTGCAGCCCAAGTGTCACTTTAGGTCACTTTGACTTCAGTATGGAGAAAAACAGTTTCAATGCTTCCTGCTGCTACATTAGACACTTTGACAGTTCAAACTGGGGCAGTTCGATGTCCCTGTTCGCGGCTGCCACTCATTGAAACAAGTTTGTCTTCCAGAGAATGAGGCTCAGAGTCTGCCAAGGAAACAATGTGTCTGTAATCTATAATGATTCTGTTGTGACCTGGGAAGGTGGCTGCTGGCACTCGCTCTCACACACAAACAAACACAGTGCTGTGAAATGTGTGAGGAAAATCCTGGACAAGTGTGTCTTTCAGTGAGTCTGGCAGCATAAAATCACATTCAGAAACCACACTGTCCAAAAAATGTTTTCAGTATGCAATGAATGTCCTAGCTGTCCAAACAATGTCTATATTTTCTAAGAAATATCCCCACTTTTCAAAAATATCCTCCCAACTTGGCAAAAAAACAAATTATCTTAACTTTCCAAAAACGTCTTCCATATTCCAAAGCTTCTGAAGATGTTCTCAGTTTCCTTGCTTTCCAAAATATGTTCCCCCTTTTTAAAGTGTCCTAATTTTCCAAAAAAAAAGCTCCCTCCATAAATATATTTGCTTTTTAAACGTCCTCCAAAGGGAAGCACAGGAGCAGACACACAAAAACAAACAACTGGCCACGACTTGGCAGAGGTTCAGAACAAATGGCTCTCGCAATCACTGCAGTGACAACACGGTGTTTGAGAGAAAGACAACAGTAATAACGTGATTTGGCTGAGTGACCCAGAGCCAGCTCCAAATCCAGAGTAAATCCCTGAAATAATAATTAGACAAATACACATGCACACAAATAGCAAACAAAAGAGTCGAGAGAACAAAATCATTAAAACACAATGAAGTAGAATAACAGGATGAAGTGCATACTCTATTAATGAGACACCTCGTTCTGGTGCTTGGCTGACTGCCATCACAAACATGTCACTGCTGCTGTCAGGACGGCCTCTTTTGACTGCTGAGATAAGAACTTTTAAATAGAATTTATTTGTTATTTAATATTATTACACATAAATGTGTAAAAGTGTTGAATTACCTCCCATCGATGCTTTTGGTTTATGGCTCAGCAGAATGAAGACGTTCAATCCAAACTGCAGAGAAGACATGAATGAATTTAAACTAGTGTTTTTATAAACTCATGGTTTTATCATTCAGACTTATTTATAACATCATTACTATTCGCTTTGTTGTTTTACAATAAGAAATTGATTTTTATTTTTAATGTTACATGTATTGCTTATATTGTCCTATTCAGGTCAATATTGGTCAAAGTCTCTCAATCCTCTGAAAAACTTGAATTGATTCAATTTTAAGGTGTTATATCAGTATTATATATTTTTTTTATAAATTGACCAATAGGAGCACAGAATACCTAAATGTAAACATGGAGAAGACAAAGAACAATAATGTATTTCTCTGTGAGTGTTCCAGGTCCAGCGTCTAGTCTAGTATCTAGTTTAAGTTTTTCTCTGACTTGAGAAGAAGTAGTACTTTGATTTTGTCTTCTAATAAATCAAAAACTAAATATGTTGCAGTATTACTGTAGTCCTGAAACATTGGCCATTGTCCCCAGAGGCTAAATCTTCATCAGACAATAGTTGATGGAAATTGAAAGGCGACTGAGCAATGGGTACTCATCATAAATAAATTGTAAATATACAACTGTTTGTCAACAAGTTAGTCATTAGGACTTTGACATGATTGGCAGTAGTAATTGTGATTGCAGTGTTGAGCAGTAGACTGTTTGGGTTTTACTGAGGCAGATTGACTGAACTGATTTTCTGCCTCTGACGCTGGAGAGTTTGAAATTCAAACTGATCCATAATGGTGGCAGCAGGATTGATTTATTTAACGGCACGTTGAAATTTAGGTCACGCATTGGTCAGATTCGCTGCTACGACTCTTCAATCACCTGATTCATCATATAAAAAGAGCAGATGGTTAAAACTTCTGATGAAACATTAAATGAGTTGTCGGTGTTTCAAAGTAGAATTAATGGAGGGCAGAAGCAGGACAGGTGACTCCCGGCTCTCGGCAATGATCCAGTTTAAATCCAAGCATGATTGAAATTGGACCACACTTCGAACCGTGCCCTCCAGCTTTGGTCTGAATACAGGGTTGCATGCTGGTTTCTGTGTTTTGGCCTTCAGCTGTCGTCCATCTGTTTACTGTAATCCATCACCGCGCTGGAACATGTAACGCCTGTCTCCTCACCGTGGAGCTACTTCTGTCAGATACTGCTGCAGATGTACTACATGTGTGTACTCCATGACCTCAACATCCCTGCAGCCTGCTTTCAATTCCATCATGAGCAACTGTGTGGTAAACATCTCCCATACATGGGCTTAACAAAGCACTCAAACACTGTAACATCGATCAACACTGTAAACTTAGCTGCAGTATCTTTACTACAACTACTCTCAGCTAACCTGGTAGCCTCTGCTATCAGTGTATGACTATGACAAGTGTTAGAAAGCACTTTCAATAACATTAACATGCCAGAAAAGTCAGTTTCCATAGCTCGAGGCCTGGCAAGATGCCTCAAGCTGTGGAAACCTCATTGGATCTCGCTTCAACTGTAAGGGAATAGGAAATAAAGTCACAGTACCGAGGTGATTCACAGACGTTAAGATGGAAACACGGATCAGTAGTGAAGCGCTAACTGTGGTTAGCTCGGTCAGCCGTGTAGCTAACTGAACCGACTCAGCCCGGGATGCCAGGATCCAAACCCAACTGCTGTGTTCACTGTTAGACTGGACACTGCTGGTTCAGAGGTTCTGTCGCTGTGTTCACTGTTAGACTGGACACTGCTGGTTCAGAGGTTCTGTTGCCGTGTTCACTGTTACACCGGACGCTGCTGTAGATGCATTGCTGTGTTATTAGCTACCAATCAATATCTGAACAAGTCCCTTGCACTCTGCCTTTAAGGGAACTTTAAGTGTTCAGATACTCTTTAAAATCAAACAAATATGAGACATACATAATACATAAAATACATGATTAACTACGACGAAGATATCAACTGCTGCTCCTGCTGCCGCTCCTGCCCTCCTCCCATATGGCTGTTTGTCCTGCGAGATCCTCGGGCGACCGTTTTTCTGCTGGTGCGAGTCTGTCAGATTTGAAGCCTAACAACTGTCCCCTCAGGCTCAGCTCAGTGTGAAACTTGTCAGTCAGTCGCACACTGCGGCAGCCAAGAAAACATCAATAATTTGTCACCACACACACACACACAAACATTGACGTAGAAATGTACAGAAACACTTACAATCTGTCAATCTCTACATAGCAGGAGGGGAGGAAACGCACAGATACACACTCTTGACTCATTTCAACACACTTCATCTGCTGTCAACAAAAAGTCAATACACTCTCAGTGTGTCCCTGACCAGTTTAGCCCTCGACTTAACAGAGCAGAGTGTGTGTCAAAAATCCAATGTCAACTTTTGTACGTGATGAAAAAGCAGCTTTTATCTGACAGCCATGTGTTTCTCAGCTCGTCCTCTTCAGGTGGTTATCGATCTCACGTTGCATCATGTTGAATTTAATCTGAAGTTCAGAATCTAAAATATCATCAGGAATTCAGCAGAGACGTTTCTTTTTCTTTCTCCTGACAGGTGGAGCAACACTGAGAGTACGAGCTGAGCGCCTGCAGCTCCTGACAAACACACTTTGACAATAAAACATTTACAGTTAAAGCGGCTGAAGATGATGAAAAATAGTGTCGACTGTTTAAGACACCAGAAGAGGATTCTGTAGCTTTGGTGTGGAAACTACAAAAACACTACTCGTCGCGTGTTGTTTTGTTTTTTACACCAACTACTATGTAACTTTGGGCTCCGGGTCGGGAGAAGTACGTAACGCTTTACGGCACTCAAGGCCAACTCACACCGGACGCGGAACGGAAGCGGAACGGAAGCGGAACGGCACCGCCGCGGTCACCGTAGCAAATAGAAGCCAGTCTAGTCAATGAGACTCGCGGATCAGAAGCGTCCCAGAAGCGGCTCTCCGCGCCACGGTGCGAGCTTTCCGCAAGATTTCTATTTCTTCCGCGAGCCGCGGCTGAACCTCGTAAATTTCAACAGAGCACTGCGCACCAGACAGGAAATCCGACAGAGAATCAACATAATAAACTTCCGCCCCCTTTCAAAATAAAACACAATACTCAGTTCATGTAGCTTTTTACAACGTCACATCAACGTTACGTCATGACCGGTGGCACCAGGTGATCAAAGATCGATCAAAGGGTCTCAACGAGAGACTAATTGTTGAAGTGGAACAACACACAATCATTTATGACACAACAGATGCTTTTTATAATCTCCTCCACGTCGGAGAAGCAAAGTCAGCTGTTTGTTGTTGTTGTTTTCTTTATACACTGTTTATCGCGGGGTCTCCGGTATGTCCAGGATTCTCGCGTGATCTCGTGATCTCGCGTGAATACGGCCGGCTCGCTCCGCTGCCGTTCCGCGGCTGATCCGCGTCCGGTGTGAGTTGACACCGGGCAAAGTACCGTTCCGCTTCCGTTCCGCTTCTGTTCCGCGTTCGGTGTGAGTCCCGTGTAAGTCACACAGCAGCAACTATTTCACTGGTTCTGGTGAAACTGGATCATATTTTATGGAGGAAATGTTTTCTGGTTTTCCCTCTGATGTGATATTAGCTGCTGCTGTGTCTGCTGTTGGTGACATGGTCGATGATTGGCTGTTGGCAAAGTTGTCGACTCGCTAGTTGTTTTTTTTTAGCGTAAGGTAAAAATAAATTCACATGCACAGCAGTCTAAAAATTCAAACCAGCAACGAGAACGAGAATGTTTTATGGGAAAAGATTTGCATTTGATTATTTTCCCTCTTCAGCAACGAGTGAGTAGACATAATTGCAGACAGTAACCAGTAATTTCAGCGATCAGTGTGATCACTGTCTGTGTAATTTCAATCATTTTCTGCACTTTGCTAAATTGGTTGAAAAATGTTGACAGCTGCAATCAGTCGCCTCGGCCTCCCACGGCCTCTCGAGCCGATTCAGGCGCACACGTCTGAGACGGGATGGTGAGATGAACTTTTCCTGCATATCAGAAACGCTTCATTTTGTGAGTTTTGAAACTGGGCCTGTGTTTCCAGGTTTGGGAAATCAACACTGTCATGTTGAAACAGCAAATAGACGAACACACAACACTCCCACAGAGCCGTGAGCTTCCAACACCTTTGGGCTCACCTGGAAACCCGACCTGAGCTTAACTGAGCTTTTCTTAACAAGCTTGTTAAGACTGTCACCGTTGCACCTATGGACAACTTTTGCTTGCACTATTTTTACGGCGTATGCAAATCTAGGCATGTGATTACCCTGCCCTGATTGGTCCCAGCTGCGGAGGCGTGGCCGCCGCGTCACTGCGATCCAATCTGTGGGATTGTTGTTAACTCGTATTTGTAGATGTAACAGATGCCAGAGCTGATTGCGACTGTTCAGGTGAATGTTTGTAACCACTGTTCTGGTTCTGATGGACAATCTGCACAGAACAGAAAGAGCTGACCGGCCAACACAAACGGCATCTGGTGGATTTTCAGACTTCCAGTTATAAAAGCAGCCAAAAAGGAAACGATTCAACTACGTAGCTCATTAACTCATGGAAATCTGAGCATGTCAACCACGCCTGGAAACACTCCTGGTGTGACTTGTAGTCGAGTGGAGATCAGATCAGGATCATTGATGTTCTTCTGGTGTAGTTTACGACGTGTTTGTGTGTTGCATCCACTTCATGACTGTAGATGTTGGTGGCGAATCCTCACGGGGAAAAAAAAAGAAAAGAATACTTTACCAATAAAATCCAAACATGTCGGGACCCGTTTCACAGACGACATACGAGCCCTGAGAAAAAACAACAGCGCCATCGATTAGTCCTGATAAATGTGTCACCGTCCGCTTGGTTTGAGCCTCCTACTTATTCCTCTGAGCTTCCCTGCAGCATTCTTAATGAACAACCAGCAGGCTCTCTGCGAAAAGTCAAGGACTCTCGTCAGCTGTGCCAATAAGACCCATAAAGCTCCGCTGCCAGGGGGGTAATATGCCATATTTCCTGTTTTCTCTTCTTTAATTCCATCTGTACGCCCCAAGGGTGGAAGAAATCCCACTTTCCTGCCAATAAGGTATTTTTACCAGCGCTGACATTTACATTAAATCTATATTGAGATGAAAAATATGGGCGACTTCCTGCTCGGTGTCCTTTAAGATGAACGTGCACACTCCCAAATGAACCTCAGCACACTCGCAGTGTGTTTTTGAAGGCGGGACGTTTCCCCGATGAGTTGGTTATCTCGTCGCTACTACAACGACACGACTTCCTCTCAGACTGTTTAACATTCAATTCCCCTGCTCGCCTCTCATTGGCTGTTCATTCATCAGAGATCCCGAGTGAAGCAGATACGTTACGCTTGATCCCGCGGGGCACACCGGGGTTTCTACGACACTGCTCGGCCTGAAGAAAAACTCTGAAGTGAGAGCTTCTTTTTTTAAAAAGAGATTCTATATATATATGAAATATGTTTCACTAAAACTGTGACAGAGTTTCTTCAACTGCAGCGAAGTCAGCATGAAGAGTAACTTAATGTTTGAAATTCCCCACAGACTGTCTAAAACTGGATGTAGTCTCTGTGACGTCCCCGCAGACTGTCTAAAACTGGACGTAGTCTCCGTGACGTCCCCGCAGACTGTCTAAACCCTGACCGTAGTCTCCAAGACTGTCACAGACTGTCTAAACCCTGGACGTAGTCTCCGTGACGTCCTCCACAGCATCAGTATCTGACCACAGCAGACCGTGTTGCTTGGAAAGCTGCTGTTTTGTTGTTTTATGTGTTTGAATGAAGGTACATCCGTCTTCCTCAGTTAAACGACTGCAGCTGGAGGTGCTTTGTCTTTCACTTTGACAAAAGGAGACAGCGTCACAGTGCTGCTGGTTTGAGGCTTCGTCTGTCTCAGCCTCAGTCCCCTGCTGTTCAGCTGATTGCTTCATGAGAGGATTTTTGTTGGCGGTCTCTTCACTCAGGACGCCGTCCCCGCGAGGCTCAGACAACGTTTGGCACTGTCGCCGCTTGAATTCACTTGTAACGTCCTTGTCTGCGAGAGCCGCCACCACCGCGATGATTCACGCTTCTCTCTGCAGCTTTCAGAGGCACGTTCTTTCACTCCGGGACCGTCTGCTAATTCCAACCTTTTCATCACGCTTGAAAACACAAGGCTGTTTTTGCTCGCGGGAAGTTATATTTAGACAAATAATATACGACTTTAAGAACAGACTGCTGGTTTTAGAAAATGTGTTTGTTGTTCTTCTGTTTTTAGATTTCAGGCAGCAGTCTGTTCTGTAAGATGTGTCATTGCAGACACAAAGGAGTTAAATAAAGTTTGCTCCGATGCAGAACACGTACTTGGCAGTGATTTAAAAAAAGAACAGGTTTGGTGTCGTCAGCGTCACGGGGAACGAGCATGTCGGTGTTGTTCAGGTCTAATTTGACAGAGTTCCAGTTCAAACAGGATGTTGGCACCGTTCACACGTGGCTGTTTTCGGATTAGAAGAAAAAGAAAATGTTCCGCGCTGATTGTTGTTCACGCGTCCTGCTGCGAAGCCTTTGTTCATCACCTCAAGCTGCCAAAAATAAACTGCAGACGGTTGCAGGTTGTTACTGGTCTCATCTGGACGTTGTTAAAATAGTGCGTTGATGCAGGATACAAACTGGTTACTGTGCTGATTCCACGTTCAGTCTTCACTGCGTATGTGCAGGTCATGCGTTGTACTCTATCTGAACTATGTTTCCCTTATTAGTTTCTCCTTATTAACACAAAATGGAGAAATGTGCTGAACAGATCATCATGACAACAAATCATCTGTAATTTGTAGGAGGCATTTGTGTTGATAATAGACAGAATAGACGCTGTACTAACATTTAGCTTGTCCCTCATGGCAGTGACAGATCTACGTTTGTATTATTAGGAAATGTTAAAAGATTAGAAGCATCACTAAAGAAACAGTTCGGTAAACTGGAAACCAACTGGTTGGTACAAAGCGTCGTCTTCATTGTTACTCAGTACGTTTACATGCAGCAAAATGAAACGTATCAGTCATAGTTTGGATGCTTGTAAACGCCTTAGTCCGTCCTACTTCCGACATCTCAAAACACCTAGATAATTCGTTCAGAGTCGGCATTTTAACACCATGTAAACTCAGCGATCGGCTCTAAATCGGATTTTGCATTCTGTGCATGCTCGAGAATTCCCGCTGTGGCTTTCACTTGAAAGTGAAAGGAGACGTCGTATTAAACAGTGGTGTTGTTGCCGGTAAAGGTCAATCGACAGGAGGAAAATAATGTAATGAAATGTAGCATGGTCCATCTCCTCGTACGTCATCTTTGTTCGAATGCCGTCAGATAGTTTGTTGTTGCTGATGAGTAGAGGTCAACAGGAAGTGGGTCTTTGTTCAGAAAGGCTAGCTCTCCCAAAAGCCTTCATCTCTTTCCCTTCTCATTTATTTTTCTCTCTATATTTTTATGTTTCATGAAGAGAACTGCTGACAGGTTGACGTTTTATCATCCATCCATTTACTACCAGGACACCTCGTGCTTTCCTTCACAGCCAACAAGGTGAGAGTGTTTTCATTTTTCGATTCAGTGACTTTAATAAAAGAAAATCAAACGTGTATCTTGACTGGAGTCTGTGAATCTTCACCTCAGCAATCCATTTTCACACACCTCCAGCAGACCTTTTTTTTTTTTTAGATTGAGCCTCTGTGTTTTGAATACTGCCCCGTTTTATCTGCTCGTCACTTGTGTACACACGTTCTCATCAAATAATATAATCTAATCAAAGTTGTTGAAGCGAAACACCATTTTCTCCGTTTGGCCTGTCAACTGGAGACACAGTTATCCTCGACTTTGTGTAAAATATGAATCATTCCTCACAGCCAGCGCTGCTGCATTTTTGAATTCCTCTTCACACACTTACAGAGCGACACAAAGGAAAGTTCGTTCTTGGGCCTGAATGTCGTGGCTGATCGGTGTATATCCCACCACATTATCCCCGCCATGTCACGATCCTCATACTTCCATACATCAGTAAGTGCAGTCACACTGTCAGTTCTGTCAAATCGCAGTGTACTTTGAGTGCACTCATATTGGTTAAAGGGTTGAGTGTGGAACACTTCTTGCCCTCAGTGGTTTTCAAGTTGGCTCCTATTCCTCCTAACATTTGCAAGTTGTACATATGTCTCATATTTATATGTTGCCAAATTTTGATCCGCCCAGTAGCATTAAAATGTTGCAAATGTCAACGACCGTACTCGAACAGTACCCTGCTGAAATGAACGCACCCCAACAGGAAGTACATAGAGTTTTTAAATCTATGCATTAAAGCTTTATTAGAAAATTTGAAGTGGGTACACTACATAAACAGAGGCGAGTCTCAGTTTAGTTTTCTGTTGTTTCACAATCATTACCTCGTCACAGGACTGAAAGTGTTATTTCTGTCATTTACATGTTTCTTGTCAAAGAAGCTGCTTCTCATTTAGAGCAACAAATCTATTTGTGATTTGTTTTTTGGAAACTGAAATGTTTCCAAAATGTAGTTTTTATGATAGAAAGACATTTCATAAACAAGGGTTGATTTTCTCCCAGGGTGATTTGTTTTAGGACGTGTTTGGTGTGGGTGGAAAAAGATGTGACGCTTTCCTTCATTTTAAATTGAAATTGGGCTGAGAGCCAGTGTGCTGGTGGCTGTGTTTGCAGTTTGAATGGCAGAAACAATATCTCAAAATGTATCAGACAAATATTATAAAAATGGATAAATGTTAAACAGCCTGCATTCATCAAATTGAATATGAAGCCCTGGAGAGAACAGAAGAACAAAGAAAAAAACACTTGTTACCACTTTAACTCCACTAAAACCTGAATACAAACTCCTCCACAGTGTTTCATAATCTGCTTCACCCTAAATCAGGCTCTGCTTTCCAAAACAAAAGTCCTAAATGAAGCTCAAGCTGATAAGTGCGTCCAAAAATCACATATTGAATTATGCTGCAGTCATTTACTGCAAATGAACATTACAATATGTATTCTGGAAATTAAAGTCTTCTAGTCAAGCCTGTCTTAATATTCAGGTATATTTAAAGATTGGGCTCATTGCATAGATGAAACATGGTGCCAATAAAACAATCAAAATGCAAGTCTCCTAGGGAAAACACAGTTATGTATATTATATTTAATTTCTGCCATTGTGTAAATAGGTTTCACAGTGGGAACCACACATGTAGATACCAGATTCTGTTCCCCCCGAACCAGAATTCTTAGATTTGGACTCACAGAGTTCAGATTTCCACTGGTCTAATGTCCATTTCTTGTGTTTGTAGTGCCAAGCAGTTCTCTTCTTCAGACCATGAAGGCGCGATTCACTGTCTCAAACTGAAATGTTCTGGACTGACTGACCTCCATGTTTTTAAGGAATGAGGGACTGTTGTTTTTCATCGCTTAGCTGAGCAATTCTTACCACAACAGGCATTACTACAGTCAACACTACCTCTGAACTTCATGACTGATCATCTCGACACCATAAAAAGGCAAGAAATTGCACAAATGAACCTTTAGCAGCTGTTTATTGGGAAAAACATTTGTATCTACCACATAATTCTAAGTGATAGCTGTAATTTCATAGTTTTGATGTCTTAATTGTTAATTGGAAAAACATTCCCTACTTTAATCTGAATGAGAAGCTGTGTTGAAACTTTTGACTGGTAGTGTGTGTCCAGGTGTCGAGGTAAAAAGTATTGTGGGAGGCAGATGGGTGGCATTGATTGATGGCTGGAGCTTGCGCTTCACTACATGTCAAACACACACCAGCACCAGAGACTTTGTGTCTGTGTGTGTTTTCATCAGCCTCATGCTAAATAAAAAGTTGTGATGACCTCGGCTCTCCGGACGTTTGAAAGGTCGTACGAGGCTGCTGTGAGCTTTTAAAAAACCAAATGGATTTTCAATCTGCAAATCAATTTCCTGAACCTAATGAGCTGTCAGCGTCAGAGACGATTGTTGGAAGTTCTCATCTGACTACTGCACATGTCGGTTATTGAGCTTGTGTCAATGACAGTGCCAGACTAGTGAAAGCAACAATAACAAAGAAAACAACGGTTCTGATGTAAAAAACAAATTGGGTCTGAGTTATTGACTTTCAGTCAAATGGAAAAACAGAGTCAGGGCACTTAACTTCGGACGGTTTACCAGGAAATGTTTTGTTATTTCACATGTTTTATCACCAGATGAAATGTAATGATAGACAAACTAATACACAACACACACTTTCCAGTAATAACAGATTATTAGTTTACCTTTTCTTAGAAAATAGAAAGAGACTAATTTACACAACAAAACTAAATGGGTGAAGAGCAGGAGCAATGTGACGAGGAAATAAAGACTAAAGGCCTGGTCACATCATTATTTATGGCGGCAGTACTTTAGACCCAAATCCCATCAGTCCAATGGATTCACCCACTGAAGCGCAACAAATCCGTCGATACAGTTCTGACCTGTGATGGAACGCTGGAGAGTCCAAAATGGAAGAATCGAACAGATGTGACGCACAACCTCGCGTAAATCTACTGAAGTGAAACTTGAGCTGCTCGGTTAAACACCGTCCATGTTTCCATTGAAATGCATCACAACATTTTAAAAGACGATGCAATGATAATCAGTAGGTGGCGCCAATGTATTCATGTGAGGAGCTGTGTATAGTTAATCTATAATATCATTTTTATCACGTTATATAAAAGCACAGTGCACATCAATAACATTCCTGAATATATGCCAGTAGTAGTATCACTGTATTGTAAGTACAGTGATGATGACAAATTAGTTTTGGGGTGTTTTTGTACAAATTTTTTTATTTATACAGTACTTTTCTGTTTTCTTAAATTTCATACAAATGTATGAAATGGATAAAAATAATTATCTATAATTTAATGTCTCATGGTATAATTGTTTATGTCCATGTCATTATACTTACAGTTTTACATGAATGCGTAATGTGAACGTGTTTGACCGTAGGTCAAGGGAAATCTGTAAAATAACACAGAAATGTTAATAATTTTACAGATTTTAGTTTAGAATTTTAAAAACAGAAAAGTACTGTTAAAATGCATAAATCTATGATAGTGTAGCTATCTGGACTGTTGGGCTGATGAAGGGAGAACAACATGAAAAAGGTGAGATCTCACTTTTCTTTTCTTCATTTGCCCCCAAATTGACTCCAAACACTTCAATCACTGCTCTTTCATCATTTCCCTTTTTGTCCTCTTCTCTCATTAACTCCACCTTTGTTGTCTCTTTTAGAATATTTCCTCCCTCTGCGCACGAGTTGAAGAGTTCAGACATATTTCTTTCTTTTTGAGCAATCTGGAGTTTAAAGTTAAAATAAACCCAGAGACCCGCAGAGACAATGATACCCAGCAGAACTGTATGATAATCAACAGGAACAAATGAATCAGTCTTTATTCCACGCTTCATCTGCGAGACCTGTTTCTTTGTTGCTCATGACTCTGATCACATATGTCATTATTGTTAACAGAAGTATTGATGCACCAAACTCAGTGTTGTATAATTTATACCTTTTATAGTATAATATATAAATAAACACAGTTTAGTTCTGCAGTTATACTTACCCTTTTTTGGTCAAATTGGAAAATCTGTTTGAGGGTTTAGACTTCGGGTTTCATGGGTTAGAATTAGATTTATGTCAAGTTTAAATGACTAGTTTGGACTCTATGAAGTGTGGTTTATTTTAGAGTTGCTCGTCTACCACTGAAGTTACACAATGTAAAAAAAAAGATTGAGGCAGCAGTGGACGACCAGCTTCGTTCACCCATGGTCTGTGAGGTAAAATGATGGTTTTCGTCATTGATTGAGGAGCATAGATCAATATAAACGCTTCATTTTCCCGTCAGTAATGGCTGATGGAAACATAAAGCTGTGAAGATATTCTATAGCATACGCTTAGACTGACATTGATTTTCTTATTTTTAAGGGGACTAAATATGCTTTGATGCTGCTGTGCTGGTTCTCCGAACTGGGGGTCGTCTCTATCCTGATTTGCATTCATAGCTCATACACCCTCGCTTCAAATACCTCCAACTATCCCGTTTAATGTCTAAGAATTGGGAATGCTGCGGATGGTCTTCAAAGGCATACAGTTATAATATTAGCCTCTGGTGATGTATACACTTAAGACACTAAACAGAACAAACTTTCCATCAACTGTCAAAGGCCAACCGACACACTGATAACAGAAAGAATGAGAAAGTTTAAAATAGACGAACTTCAGACGCTCACGGTGTCCTCCACTCATCTCGCCCTCCTCCTGTCTTTCTATCACTGATCTGTAAACATTAATCATCTTTTCCTCTCCGTCATTTCTCTTTTTATCCGTCTGACATTCATCTCTGTCAGTCTCTGATGTGACTCATTGTTCCAGCTCAGAGCCTGTTGTTTCTGCCCATCAAATGAAGACCTTCTAACTTTTCTTGTCTTTTCTTTCTGCCTTTTGTTCCCTCTAATAACAACTTTCATCAACCTTTTCTTCTAAATAAAACACCTTGGTCTGCTGTCCGACATCTCGATCAAATTTAAATGTCTGATTACTACTGGAACTCTTCTTAAACCCAACCGATGTACCCTGTGTGGAGGTCTTGGGGGGGTGTATAAGTTGTCGTGACGTGGTGGTGGATATAGTTGGACTGGCTTAGTTGATACAAGTTAAAATGATGATTCTCTGGGTAAGCAAACATTTGTATTTGTCCACTAAGCATGATTCATTTAAAGCAAACCAGTGTAAAGATAATGATACAACACTACATCCATGAAAGAGTGTATCAATGTTATGGATGGTACAATGACTGTGCTCTGCTAGAAGATCACATCCAGCCCGAATATGCAGGTCCACACATCTCAAAATGTGTTTTTAGATGTGTGCACGTTGGCTCCTTTGGCTCCATCTCTGCATAGTTCACAGATGTTTACATGTATTTTCATATTTCTGCAAGTATG
Source organism: Larimichthys crocea (assembly GCF_000972845.2). NCBI lineage: Eukaryota > Metazoa > Chordata > Actinopteri > Sciaenidae > Larimichthys > Larimichthys crocea. The sequence goes on from NC_040024.1 coordinate 14,135,586, forward strand.
ATTCTAGCTTCAGGAGGAGCAATGTGGATTCCAGCCTGGTTGTGAAACAGTGGGCCAGCTCTGCCACTGCAAGGGCTCATGGCAGTTTCCAAATTCAAATTAGATGAGACAGTGTCCTGGACATGGGGCGCTGGTTAGCTCAGTAGGTAGAGTGTACAGAGGCTCAGTGAAGTTTCATGGTTATTAGAGCAAGACTTGTGTTTGCAGGGAATTCATCACAATGAGGAACGTCGTCAGATTTTGTCTTTTGCTTAAGCTTCTCTGAAAGCATCTCAGCCACGGAGTGGAGTCTGATTTGTGGTTTTATTTGTGGCAGCAGTTGGTTTGGGAGAGATGCTGCGTTTACATAATGCTGCATAAATTCAAGCCGCCAAATGGGGAATAAAACCTTCACATCAGCGTCCCTGTGGTGATCATATGTAGAGTTCAGACTCTGGTTAAATTTAAGGTCAGTCACCTTCAGCTTTCTATCAAAGAACCTGATCATGTCTAATGTTTCATTTTTTGTGCTGGTGATTCAGCCAGAAGAGTTTCACGTTGACCTAAACTGAGTCACGTCCATCCATCTTCTGTAACGGCCGATCCCAGCTGACACTGGGTCCAGTTCATCGAAGGGCTGTGAGTGAGCTGTGAGTTGTCGAAGGGAAGAATTACAGAACTTTTACTTCCAGAGCTGAAACCACTTTGCAACTGTAGAATGCTCCTAATAAAATAAAACTCAAGGATTACATGACTAATTAATTTCAACATGACGTATGAAACACTAAGCGTGACAGCAGCAGTGGCTGTTAATCTGTAATAAAATGACCATATGTCACAGTGTGAAACTCATTTCTACACCACAGTTAATCTCCTGCACCCCCCCACACATCATTATCACTATCACTTGTTAATTTCCCGTATAATATAAATGCTGACCTTCCAGCCTAGCAGTGGAACTAATTACCCCCTAGAGGCAGGAACAATCGTCAGACGTTCAAAGGCCAGATGAAGCCGACGACTGGACACACAGTGCCAATTAGAATCCCCACAGTCGGCCCATCGGCCTCTTTGCATCACAGGCTTCTTAATAAGCAGAAAAAACGACATTTAGGGCAATTTTCGAAGTTGAAGTGGCGCTCTGGTTATCTGTATCTCAGCGTGTCGCCTGAGAATCTGCACCGTCAGACAGCAGCTTCATCTCAGAGAGCATCGCTCGCCTCCTAATTAAGACCCTGAAGATTACAGCAGGGACAAAAACACGCTCCACATGCACTGATTATTATTATTATTATTGCTTATTCCAAAAACAGAACATTCACAGCTACGACGGCTGAATGAAGCCTGCTTACTGAAACCACAGACTGTCTGAAACCTGGACGTAGTCTCTGAGACTCACAGACTGTCTGAAACCTGGACGTAGTCTCCGTGACGTCTTCGCAGACTGTCTAAAACCTGGATGTAGTCTCCGTGACGTCCTCACAGACTGTCTAAAACCTGGACGTAGTCTCCCTGACGTCCCCGCAGACTGTCTAAAACCTGGACGTAGCCTCCGTGACGTCCTCCACAGGTTTCTGAAGACTTGTTGTGGACCTCAGCGTGGTAAGTTGAAGTGGCGCTCTGGTTGTCTGTATCTCAGCGTGTCGCCTGAAACTCTGCACCATCAGACAGCAGCTTCAGCTCAGAGGAGCATTAATCATCTGCTAATTAAGACCCCAAAGATTACAGCAGTCATCTTATATATATACAGCCTTTATTCATCCTCTCTTGCAAATTTTATTATTATTATTTTTAGTATTCAGAGTCATAGAAAATTAATTCATATATGGGTATTTGCCTAATTATCTGCAGTTTCCTCTGAAATATTTGTAAATATTGAAACTTTTTTTTGCTTGATATCAATTATGAATGATTATTGCACCATAATCAACCAAACATAACCTCTTTGTTTTTCTAGGCCCCCTTTGACAACAGGAGGGCAACAGGAAGTCCAGCCCTAAGAGGGCGGAGTCTATAAAAAGGGCGGGGGAGCTCACCTGGGCCTTGCTTCCTGCACTGACACACCTGGGAGAGCAGCTGAGGCCAGCCTTTGTTTGGAGCTGATTTGGTAGGCTCCATTTTTAAATGTTTGAAAGCCTCATGTTATTATTGAAATAATTATTTAGCTCATTATCATAAATTGTTTTATTTGTAGTGGGACGATATCTGTTTGAATTCATCAGGTGTGCTCGAGCAGTGCTGAGATATTTAAAATGGATTTTAGTCCGTCAAAAACAAAACGAACGTGATGATTTCTGAATGAAGACTCCAGCTGGGAGAAGGGATTATGTTCCAGCTTAGAAAAGGTTCAGTGGTTGGTTTGACTGATTTTTGTGCAGCAGTCTCTGGTTCCAGTTTATTCTGGGTCACACTGAAAATCACATTGAACACAAACCAACGGAAACTTCTTTGTGTCTCTATCTTCACGTTCTGCTGTGAGCGTGGAACAAACAGACTCAAATAAATGGAAGAACTGAAGTTTTCAGAGCAGTGCTGGATTTGGTCTGAGGCTTTGTCTCTCTCTGTCCTTTGTGTCTCTGCTTGTCTCAGTCTGGCCATGGCCTTCAGTCTTCCTCTCATCCGCCCAATCACTACCACACCCGTATCCTCTGTATCATCCACCTGCACAGGGTAAAAGGCCACATCACCTCACCTTTCTTAACTCTTAAGTCTTTTGTGATCGACTGTTCCTCAACTTGTTTTCCTCTGACAGCCTAGACTCGTCATTCTCTTCGCTTCTTGATTCACACATCACTCAAAAATCGATTCTGAGAACTCAGACAGGCAGTTGAATGATACATTTTTAATGTGGAAGCTGACGCGGGCTTTGAGGAAAGAAAACAGCCTCACAGTTTATGTAAAGTGACACAAAGTGCCTTTTGTTTTGTTTTTTTGAGGAAATCCTCTTGGAATATTTTAGCAATGCTGATTCAAATGCTCATTTCTGATTAGCTGCTCATGTCGGATATTCAGCGGCAACATGAAGTGACAGCTCTGCAGATAACGGGCGTACGCAGGCGGAATAACAAAAGATGTCACATCTGTTTTAGCAGCTGCATGTCTCCTGATTTCCTACCAACAGATGTGGGTTCTGGGTTTGTTCTGAGGCATCTGTCTCAGGCACATTCTCCCACGATCAGGAGGGCAAAGATTTAGAAATTCAGATTTAGTGTTCTGCATGCCAGATGATTTTTATGCCACATATTCATGAAGCGTTTTGAGTGTGGAGCAGCACTGGACTCAAACGTGTGTTATTTACAGATCACATGGGCAAAACAAACACAATACAGTTATTTAACTGTGAAATATTCAGTGCATACGGCCCCGTTTAGGTTTTATTCTCATCTCCGTATGAATAATTAACTGCACATTTTCACTCTTTCCTCCTCGTTTGGAACATTAGCCACACACAAACACAAACACAAACACACACACGCACAAACACACACACACACACAATACAAACAGGCAGTTCAAACCAGGTTGTTTCTGCCTCCCACGTGTGCAGCATATTTAACGCTGCCGTCCTGCTGCGCTGAGGTTCATTAATCCTCGCTGACACTGTTTTTACACTTGGGGCTTCACACCTGGGGTCTAAGGTGAGTCTCAGGTGTGGCTGAACCTGCTGTTACTCTGTCTTTGTGTTACATGGGGGGAAAAAAGTGTTAATACTTTCTCTCTTCCTGCCCGTGCCTCTCGGCTCCAAGCATTGGCTCCTATTGAAGACGTAAAGCTTCAGCTCGTTAGTGCATTTGTTGGGGACTTTTTTTACTTAAATGACCCTACATTTCAAACTATGACATCATCTTTTGTAGGTGAAGTTCCTATAAAGTTAAAATTGGTGCTATCAGCTAATGTCAGCATTTACCTTCCAGTGGACCAAACACAACATGATGATGTTGCCATCATAAAGTCTGGTACAGTGGTCCCTTATTTATCGCGGGGGATACGTTCTAAAAATAATCCGCAATAGACGAAATCCACAAAGTAATCAGCTTAATTTTTTTACAATTATTCTACATGTTTTAAGGCCGTAAACCCCCTAACTACACACTTTTATACACTTTTCTCAGACAGGCATTAACATTTTCTCACATTTCTCTCTTATTTAAACTCTCAAAGTTCAAACTTTTGCAGATTTAACAAAAATAAGCACAATACTGTTTTAGTAAATGAAACCAAAGATCAAAACCTGTTTTCAAGCCCAAACTTTTTTAACAAATTTAATTTTAATGACCAATCTACGAGGTTTGACACATTAGAAATTATTACCAGTAACTCGCTGCAAACATACAGCACTTCAGAGTCACACTGCTAGCGATTGAACATTTATGTAAATCTGGCTATCCGAACGCATTTTGTACAGTACTCCCTTAGCCAATCAGGACGCCGAACACAATGCACGTTCATATTGTACAGCAGGGGCCGGCAATTAGCGGCCCGCGGGCCAAAACTGGCCCACCATCAATTATATCTGGCCCACTAGATGACGTTGCTTTATTTTAAAATATATATATATTTTTAAATATATCTTTTAAACCTCATGTTTCCTGTCAAAAATACAACAATTCCACAGATTTCACAACATTTATTGAAAAGTAGCTGATAAGTAACGTGACAAAACAGCAGCCAGAACATCCTCGCAGCCTCTTTACTTGATGCACAGGTTGGAACACTAATTGGCACCTGTGTCCCTCTTGTAACGGACAACGTGAACAAATGTGTTTCATTAAATAAAATAAAAAAACAAAAACAAACAAGGTCGGCTCAAATATCAAATAGCCTAAAAAAATGTGAATGCACATCAGCGGCATGACAGACGCCAGAAGATGCAGCAGTGGGCGTAATGACAGCACATGGAAGCAAATTAATTTAAGTTAAATAACGTTTATTTTTAATATAATAGAAAAAATAGAACCCCCCAACCACCGTTTGGACCAACGATGGCAAAGTCATGTTTGATGTGTTTTCAGGTCTTCTTCATGGTGAGTTAGTCATTCCCTGATAAACCATTAAAAACCTTCAATGATAAAACATTCAGTGGTTTTGATTTTATTCACAATATATTTGCTGCTTTTCCCTCTGATGTCCTCCAACTTTATGGAGGACAGATATCTTTAGCATAACAATAGAACCACAGAACCAGATTCAGCCAGTTACTTAAAGATTTGTCACAGAACGGTTTGACTATGGACTACAGAACACAAGAACTCTGAGATTTGGACCAACGACCAAAACAGCGAGACCGCGAAATGTGAACCGCGTTATAGTGAGGGACAACTGTAATCATCTCGGTAGTGTGAAGCTACTCCCTGTTGGTCTTGAACCCGATCCGGCAGCTGAATCTGGTTCTGTGGTTCTATTGTTATGCTAAAGATATCTGTCCATCATAGAGTTGGAGGACATCAGAGGGAAAAGCAGCAAATATATTGTGAATAAAATCAAAATCACTGAATGTTTCATTGGATGTGAAATTCATTCATGAGGACGAGTCACCAACAACCTTGTCAGGAAATGACTAACTCACCATGAAGAAGACCTGAAAACACATCAAACATGACTTTGCCATCGTTGGTCCAAATCTCAGAGAGTTCTTGTGTTCTGTAGTCTATATTCAAACCTTTCTGTGACAAATCTTTAAGTAACTGGCCACTAAGGGGGTTTGCAGTTGTGATTAAAGTATTCTTTTTTTTTGCTGAATGTCTGGTGGACAGCTGGAGGACGGTGGTGACTGCAAACTTAAATAAAGATGCGAGCGGCATAGGGAAATTTGAATTTGGCTGCAAGGACGGATGGCCAAATTAGATATGATGAGGTGTGGAACCAGGTTGATGCAATAACTTCTAAAATCCCTTTGTGTTCAGTCTCATCACACCTTTAACAGACTGCAGCATCTGTCTTATTGGATTCTGCAGCAGGAAGAAGACGGCGTCTGGTTACATTTCGCCGTAGAGTTTCATTTCTTTTTATCCATTTTGAGGTTGGGTTCAGGGGTGCAGACATCCCACAGTGAGATCATTAACATGCTCCTTTCATCCTGTCGTTATTTCCCTGCAGCTACTGCTGTTTGTTTCTCTAAATTACTTTGAGATGTTGGGAGAGGGAACTGTGTGTTGTGTTGTGTTGTGTTGTGTTGTGTTGTGTTGTGTTGTGTTGATCCCAGATTAGGACGTACTGTGGAGCTGCTTCAGGTGGGTGACACAGATTTCCTGTTTCAAGATAATCTGGTCAAACTGTCAACAGACTAAAAATCATTAAGTTTCTTGATTTATCTTTAATTATTATTTATCTATTAAATTCCTCAGGGTATACCATGAAATGAACGTCTTTAAAGTGATGTCTCATGTTGATCTTCAGTGTAAACAGGATATCAGGATAATTTTTTGTTTTTTTTATTTTTTATTGTGATTTTAATTGGTTGGACTTGTACATCTACTACTGTAGCAAACATCATTTCTTCCATGTTTTAGGTCAAACCTAACTAATCTGTGATTGATCTGTTGATCTGTGTCACTTCTAAAGTTGTTATCCCTTATTTTTTCTTTTTTTTAATGCTATAAAGCCACATTTATTTCACTTAATGGCATCTCACACAAAGTTCAGTATATTTGGCTTTCGGATGAAATTACACAGTTTTCCTAAAACACACTCTAACCTTGAGAGGTGAACTTAGTTTGACCTTCTCTAAACCTTTGGATGCACATGTCCAACTGTTCATTGTTTCAGTACTTATTGCAGAACATGCTGTTCTCTAACAAACAAAGTGTGTGATCCACTGAATGTTCAGCTTCAAAAACTGTTTGTATCAAGGTCACATGACAAGTTACTGGGACACTGACATGCTTGTTGCGGTATACACGCCACTGTTAGCTTCAGTTTCAATGCATTGTTTGAGATGAAGAAATGACCATTGCATGCTTCTACTTATACGTCCTACTTTCATGATATAAAATCACTGTAGCATGAACTTTTTACATTTTCCATAAATTCAAATATCGCTAACTTTTTGAGTGGTGTATGTAGAAATGAATGATTCTTTATTGATATAATTTCATAATAGTAAAACTTTTATTGGTAACAGAATTATCATAGCTTTATAAGCAGAATTACTCAACTCATATCTATTGATCATGGATGATTAAAAACAAGGAAAGAGAGCAGCAGGAGGAACTCCAACTGTTGGACCCAGCGAGGCGTAGCCTGGGAGGTCAGACATCAATCTTTGATTGTCGGGTTCAGATCTTCTTGCCACAGACAAAAGGGTGAGTCTCATTGCATGAGGCTTGTATCCAGTTCCAATGCACTGCAATGAGGAAAATGGAAACATTCGGTTACTCCTCTAATATTCTGACTGAATTACAGTTTTGACCTGGCATTGATATTTTTTTGGCTGTGAAAACTTCTTTTGGCTTCATATTTGGATTCTTTCAACTGAAACTTTATTATTAGCCAGCATACATTTATCATATCATTATTCTTACATGTCATAAGGACTGGTGTAGTGACCACTCAATGGCAGCACGAGCAGTTTTCATCACTCTTAATTAATCCTCAAAGACAAATATTTGAGGCAATCAAAAATATATTTGTTAGACTGTTATCTAGCTATGGTTTTATCCAGGTGCCACCACGAGTCATAATTTTAGTTTGCTCTACCCCTGAACAATGCTGTGACTTTCATTAATTTTAAACATTATAATTTAAATGTGTATAGTTTATACCTCAATTTCTGTAAAAAAATAATGTAGTTCTATTTCTATCATTTTCTGTTTGTAATCTTTGCACAGGTTTAATTTAATAATCTATGTCTGTCTCAGAAATGAGGCTGGGAAGGTAGCAAGGAAAAATGAAGTGACTCAAAACAAAGCCACTTCTAGAAAAGATTCTTTTCTAATGTTTCTCATTTATTTAATGGAAGCTGCTGACTGGCTCAGAAACTATCCAGCAACTGATTCACAACAATTCACCTTTATTAGAAGAGAATGAGGACCCTTAATTTCTGTTTATCCTATTGTACATTTCAACATGATCAGTGATTAAACTGTCCACATTTAGTGTATGCAGACTTTGTCCTAATCCATCTGACTCTGTTAGCGTTAGGTGATTACTACTCAAGTCTCTGGCTCAGATTCTGAAGGCATAGAATAGTATTAGTGGACAATAGTATGAAAACAAACACTTCAAACTGGAGTTAGATTAGAGGGTCGAAATAGGTTGAATATTAAATATTTGTATGTGTTTGTGTCTGTGCTTCCTACATCCAAAATTCATCTTCAGACAGGAACTGAAAATGTTGGTCTCCTCGAACCAGTTCTCGTAGTCAAACCTGGAGCCATCATTCCACAACCAAAAAGAGGGCTGTGGATAGAAAGAAACAAACATTCTAACAGTTCATTGGAAAGTAAATCAAATCAAATCAAATCAAATCAATTTTATTTGTATAGCCCAAAGTCACAAAGTACATTTGCCTCAGAGGGCTTTACAATCTGTACAGGGAGTGACACCCTCTGTCCTTAGACCCTCGGTTCCAGTGAGGAAAAACTTGCCCACAAAAAACTTTAACAGGGAAAAAATGTGGAAGAAACCTCAGGAAGAGCCACAGAGGAGGGATCCCTCTCCCAGGACGGACAGACGTGCAATGGATGTCACGTGTACAGGACAAATCAACACAAACAAAAGTAGATTTATGTATCTTTATAAATTATTTTAAACAAACTACCAATTTTAGTTATCATTGACAAAAAAAAGTACTATGTTTAAGTGTTTGTACATAAAGAAAGTAATTCTGAAATATCAATGCTGACATCAGACTGACCTGTCTGACTCAAGTTTGGATGTGGGTACATTACAAACACAATAACAGAACCTACAAAGTTAGATAATAAACATCGAATAAACCAAAAGATTTCCATACCTGTACAGCATGATAGCCACCGATCCAGGTTTCGGGGAAGTTTGGCCCAGTTTGAGTCAAAGCTCGGACGAATTCATTCTCCTCATAACTGTGGACTGATGCCAGGTTTGCCTCTTCAGATGAACAGAAAGCCTGTAGGTGACGAGGAAAGAGTTTTCTTCCACATTTCATTCCTGACTGAATGCATGAGCAGCTCAGGCATCAGTCCTCACCTGAGCTTCTGGCCATGTCTTTGGGTTGGGGTGGAAGATGAAACAAGTTCCGGAAAAGTAGAACCAGTTTTTGGGGCAGGGGATTATAACTCCTACAAAAAATATGTTAAGTCTTTTACAGACCTGCAAGTCAGCTGCACACTTGACTTTTTAGAAACCTTACATAAATATTTGAAATTAAACAATCTTCAAACAATTCTCGTACCACAATCAACAGGCGTGGCCCCGGGCCCTGTCCTCGTGTTCGGTATCTCCTCTCCAGTGAAGACCTTGACACACCAGCATGCCCCGGTCGACCCCCAGCACTGCCGCGGTAGGAAATTCCCATACGTGTCACACTGGGGAATGAACATCCCAACAGGGGGGAGGATGGGGAGGTGGTCTTTTTCGTACTTACAAAGGCCCCATTGTCTTGGGACAGTGGAGTTGATTGGGCATGCTTGGTTCACGGTCAGGATGGCACAGAGTGCGAGAGAGAGACTGAGCAACTTCATGGTCATCGTGATGATGATGATGAAATACAGGTGGCCTGTAAACAAAGATTTAAGGACCATCTTTGTTAGTTTTGCCTCACACAACAATGTGGCACAGAAAAATTCAGCTGCACGTCTTTCTTGAATAAATTCGACTTCTTTACTTGCAGGGATACGTGGCAACTTAAGGATCAGGCAACAAAGGCAACCTGTGGCCTGCAACTTGAAGAAGACCTTCACTGTTATACATTTATTATGATGTTAAGGTTTGAACAGAAAATTATGCTATATAAACTTTCTACAAATAGAAAATTATATAAAGTAAAAGAAACTAGAAATAAAACTATCTACAATAAAATGATAGCACCTCATTGTCTGTACAGTGCTGACCTGTAGTTTCAAATGTTCAGAAAACAGTGCAGCTGAATCTGACATTGTCACTTTGAGTATCGTCTTTTGTTTCATCCCCCCATAACTGAGACGTGTTGAACCTGCTGTGTGTATGGAGAGCAGTTTATTCTCTGTGCCTATATTCATGTACCCTACAATAACTTGCACAATGGTCAATGGCAATTTGTATTTCTAATTATCATTCTTTGTGTTTATTAATTGTTCTTAATTACAGGCATGAGGTACCACTTCCACAAGGAAGGATTCAGTCCCTCCAGGCAAACATTACACTCGTTATATTTTCCTTTATTTAATTATATGAAAGCCTTGTTGACATTGAAATCTATTTTTCAAGGGACAGCAGCATGAAAAAAGTGTTACAATAAACACAAACAAGGTAAATGGCAACAACTGTCCCACTACAAAAGAGTGTCCACCATATCCAATTAAGATACAAACAAACTATCTAAAATTAAGTACGAGCTGAGACTAGTGTTTTCCAGATTTACTTTAAATTCACCAACAGGCCAAAAGTCAATTGTTCCAACCTGACTACATCTGGAACAGGCCATGTTGATTTTTGTGATCAAAAAGTCAAATATGCTGCATCATGTTGTCAAAGTCTAAAGTGGGTACAATAAGCTCTTGTAAATGTGTTGATAACACTTTTAACATTTCAGTTATTTTCTCTACAACTGCCAATACCATCACTGATGTTATGTAATTATTCTTTGCACCTTTACCCTGCAATTAAATGTTATATTATAATATAACATATATATATATAATAGTTCAAACAAATTTCACAAACAGTCCAAAGTAGACTCACCTCGTTCAGGACCAGCTGCTGTGTTCAGGCTGACAGCCTCAGCTGCCTTTTATCCTGCTGACTACAGATATTTCTCCTGTGTCATTATTTCACTTGTGACCGTGCCACTCTGAGATCAAATATTGTACTAACAAGGAACTTGGTAACAGGTGAGCCCAGGTGAGTTAGACTATTGTAATCATGATGAGTTTTGGGTTTCATTTCATTGTTCAGTGTCTTCTGGGTCTCTTGTCAGTTTGTACTCTTTAAACCTGCTCTTATTTAAGGCCTTGTATTGTCCTAGTCTAGGTCACTGAGATCACTTGAGAATCACTAGATGATCCAGAAAGTGTCAAATCCATTGAATCTTTAATATTCATGATACTATATTGTATTTACTATCTCATTTAAAACCTAATAAGTAGACAGATTCTCACAATGCCCACTGCTTATTAATTACATCAGTGTGAGTAACTGATGCCACCTCATGGTATTTCCTTTAAAAAAATATTTTGTTCGTAACAACTCTCTGACCCGTAGGTTAGTATTTCTGGTATAATCTAAAAAACAAAACAACGATGCCCTGATTAGAATTCAGTCTCCTGTGACTCTTGGATAAGGAAATAAATATTCTATTACCTCGTTTTGAATGACTGTGCTCAGATACCACATACTAAAGCACAAATAACAGTATGTTCTTATCAATAATCGTGACCACAGCTGAGGTTGACCAAAGTGCTGTACGTTGATACAAATATAGACATATAATACATAAAGTGCCATAGTTACAACGTGTTAGGACAAATGCTAAGATACTTAACATTGATTAAAAGCCAGGGAGAAAATGTGTTTTTAAGGAGGATTTAAAAACCTCAAATGATCCAGCAGATCGGATGTGCCAGGGCAAATTATTCCACAGCCTAGGGGCCGCTGTCACAAAGGCTCGGTCACCTTTGGTTTTCATCTTGTTTTAGGGGCGACCAGTAGCAGCTGGCTAGAGGATCTCAGTGTTCTGACGAGGGTGTGGATGTGGAGAAACTCGGTCAAATACTGGGAGCTGAGCCATTACGAGCTTTAAAAACAAACAGTAAAATTTTAAAATCTATTCTAAAAGCAACCGGTAACCAGTGTAGTGACGCCAGGTCAGGGGATATGTGGTCACACCTGCGTTTGCCGGTAAGGAGATGGGCAGCAGTGTTCTGTACCAGCTGCAAGCGGTGTAGGAGTGAGCGGTCCAGGCCAAAATAAAGCGAGTTGCAGTAATCCAATCTCGTATTGATAAAACCATGGATCACAGTCTCTAGATCTTTACGTGGCAGGTATCCTTTTACTTTTGATAAAATCCTCAAATGATAGAAACTGTTTTTCACGACCGTGCTAACCTGGCGATCAAATTTCAGCCTGTCGACAAATATTACTCCGAGATTTTTAACAGATGACCGAATGTTTGGAGTAAAGGGGCCCAGAAAGCCAGCAGGAAGGTCTGCTGGACCACATCCAAACATTATGATTCAGTCTTACTTTCATTTAGATTCCAATAGTTTGATCCGGGATTTAACATCATTTAGGCAGTCGAACAATGTCTGTTCAAAATCATTAGATGTCAAAGGCAAATAGATCTGAACATCGGCATAGAAATGAAAAGAAAGATTATGCTTCTTGAAAATTGACACTAATGGTAGCATATATAGCAAGAATAAAATTGGCCTGAGGACAGAGCCTTGGGGGACCCCGGAAGTAAGATGGGCTGAGGATGAGGTGAATTCACCGAGCTGCAGTCAAGTAAGACTGGAACCATGAGAGAGCAGAGCCTGTGATGTCCACCCACTGCTCTAATCGTGCTAAGAGAATCCCATGATCCACAGTGTCAAAGGCAGCTGTCAAATCAAGGAGCACTATCATAGCAGGGTTTCCTGAGTCAACAGCTACCATCAGATCATTAAAAACTCTCAGCAGTGCTGTCTCAGTGCTATGTGATGGTTTAAAGCAAGACTGAAACTTCTCATAGATGTCATTGGCCACTAGGAATGATTGGAGCTGACTAAAAGAGATAGAGATAGACCTGAAGTTAGACAGCACAGAGGGATCCAGATTTTTCTTTTTGATACGAGGCTACACAACAGCATGCTTGAGAGCAGCTGGAACACATCCAGTGGTAAGACAAAAATTAATGAATAAAAGTATGTCAGGGCCCACCGTACTGAATACCTCTAAGGAGACGAGAGGGGATGCTGTCTGAAGAACAGTTAGTGGGTCTCAAATGCTGAACTACATTGGCCAGTGCAGGGAGGGATACAGGTTCGAACTGATCAAAAGCAGCATGTAAAGGAGGAACGGTGAGGTCAGAGCTAGGGCCGGCAGAAGATAAGGCAGGTGACCTAAGAGCAGAGATTTTTTCGATAAAAAATTTGAGGAAGGGTACAACTGGAGAGTTATCACAAGAGTTCTTAAAAAGAACTTGGGGCTTGTGACGATTACAAGAGACAAGACTGGAGAAATAATCCATTCTAGCAGCCTTAACAGCATTCTGGTAGACAGACAGGGTTTCACAAAGAGCTTCTTTAGAGACATGGAGCCTGGATCTTTTTTCCACTTTCTCTCAGCGCGCCGACATGAGCGCCTGAGAGTCGTTAAGCCACGGTTCTGTACGTGCTTTTATGCGCATTGCTCCAAAAGGTGCAACAGAATCGAGGATATCCGTGCAAGTAGAATTAAAATTGCTTAAAAAATTTTCAGTTTTGAGAGCATGATTATCGTCCATAGTGCTAAGTATATCACCAGAAATATAACCATTATACCTGGCTGAGAACTGTGAAGCAGTTTGAGCGTTGATTGTGTGGTGCGTTGAAGCAGGTTTTTGCCCTTAAACAAGGGATTGAAACAGTAAAAAGCACAGGCAGATGGTCACAGATATGCGTTTCACAAATTTCATTAACGCTCACAGATAAATCGTGTGAAAAAACCAAATCTAAAATGTGCCCTTTCTCCTGAGTCGGGTCTTTAACACATTGAACAAGATTAAAGGATTCAATGAGGGTCAAGAAATCAGTGACCAATGGTCTTGATCTGCAGCAGACATGTATATTGAAATCTCCAGAAATAAGAAAATGATCGTATTTCACGGAGACACTTGACAGAAAATCTGCAAAGTCACAGAGGAAGTCCTTGTTAAATTTTAGAGGCCGATAAACAACCGTGAACATAACAGAGAAAGAGGAAAGTTGTACCTCAAAAGTTTGCAGTTCAAAACTGGAGTAGGTAGCAGATGGAACAGGACGGCACTGAAAGCTGGATTTGAACACCGAGGCCAGGCCACCACCCCTGCCGGTGCTCTGCGGGGAACTGAGGAATGAACAGCCGGGAGGAAGGAGTTCAGAAAACGGTGTGCACTCACCATCCCGAAGCCAAGTCTCTGTCAGGAGCATAAAGTCCAAATTCCGTGAGGTGAAGAAGTCATTCAATAAAAAAAGTTTTGTTTACTAGTGACCTGGTGTTTAGTAAAGCTAGGGCCAACCTTGTAGGAGGTTTAAGAAGTTCACTCCGCCAGGATAGGGAGAGCGTCCTGCAGTGTGTCTATGATGGGAGATGATGGTCTGTATGGGGAAAGAAACTGGTGATGGTGGTAGTGAGAGATGGGGCCTGTGGGGGGAGCCGGTAGGGGGGGAAGTACCGTGAGCTGCCCCTCCGATTGGGATGAACTCCGTCGGTCCTGAATAGAGAGGAACGTTTCCAAAAAAGATTAAAATTGTCAATAAAGTCTATGTTATGAGCTCTGCAGGCGGACTGGAGCCAGGTGTTGAGGCTGAGGATTCTGCTAAAACCCCCAGGACCACGGGCGAGTGTTGGGAGGGGACCACTGATAAAAACTTCCCACAGTTGATTAAGATGCTAAAGAGGACAGCGAAATCCTTTTTCGTCAGCTCAGATTGCTGACGGGCTGTGTCATTAGACCCAACATGTACTAACACCCGGTTTATTGAAGATGGGAGTGAGTGCAGCAGACTGGGGAGCTTATCCAGGATAACCGGGACCGTGGCCCCTGGGAGGCAGTGGGTGGCTGCATTGAAAAAGCGGGTGTCCCTAATTATGGAATCACCTACTATCAGTGTGGTTGGAGAGAAGAGGGGACGATGAGATGAAGGCAAAGGATTCCTGATCTCTGCGTCCAGGCAGGCAAGCGCCGTGGCAGGGCAGCGGCATCGACCCGGTAGAAGGACTCGGCCTCCTTCAGGATCCTGCGCCAGGAAGAGGAGGTTGAAGACCAGGTTGAGGGCAATCCATTGGGCCTTGTGGTGGAGTGGCCAGCCATCCGGGCACTGCCAGCCACCACTACATACAAAAGCACAAATAACAGTTTGTTCTTACCAATAATCGTGACCACAGTTGTGCAGGAAAACTGATTTAATGAGTGCTGCTATGTGACCACTACAGAAAGTCATTTTTGTTTAATTCTCACCATGAGCAAGCAAAACATCAGAAAACGTTTTATAAAAACCAAACATTCCAATTTCTGAATCACATATTTAACCCACTGACTATATTAAAAAACAAACAAACATAGAAACCTATACAGATACTCTGGTTGTCCCCATCTTGGTAGTCCTGCCTACGCTCTTAACCCTGCATAACTTTAAGCCTTAATATAATGTGAACAGGTGAGTTGTATATAAATTCACCCTCAGTACAGTTGTCATGAACGGGGAAATTAGCTATAGAGACCAAAACAGTTTTTTTTTCTGCCCCCTAGTGACCAAAAACCAAACAATGTAGCTTTGAATGCTCCATAGTCATTTGCAGTAACATCTTGACAATCATTTAGCTGACATACTTTCCATAGAGGCAAACAGTAGCACATTTGCATGTTAGAGTCCTGATACAGAGGCTTTACAAGGTAGAATATAGGCTGAGGAAAGCAGCAGACTGAGCCGAGGCCATAGCCCGGTTAAACCTCATGATGCCTGGATAATGTTAAGAGACAGGCTGCGTTGTTCCCGCTGATCTCAGGACCTCTGTCCTCCTTAGGGAAGCTGTTCTACTTATTAAACACACTGCATCAGAACAACTGAGCCATGATGCTAAGAAATCTAGAGGCCCCATGACATAAAAAATGCATTTTTCATGTTGTAATCCTGTATCCTGGGGTACGTTGCTGCCAACTGTTGTGCTATCTGTTTGTTAAAAAAAAAAGAAAGATCAGAAATGAATCATTTTTTAATTCGATTCTTTTGTGTTAACACGTATACAAAAGATACACATCGATATGCACACAAGCACAGCATGGCTTTGATCAAGGCACACTCCAGTATCATCAATTTAAAAAATTAAATGATTAAAACAAAGGTGAGATCTCCTTCAGGAGGCAACCACATGCCTAAACTACCTCAACAATAAGGGACTTGATGGCTATATCCTTGATTCCCTCGAGCGGCACCATGAGTTTGATATTTGTGTTGGGTGGTTGATGCCATGAAAATAGGTTCAGTTGTTGGTGTTGGGTCTAAAATCTGTAAAGTGTCTGGTCTAGACCTAGAGATAACTTTGTTATGATTTGATGCTATGAAGAAACTGAATTGTAAACATTACATCTGCTGAACATCAGCATGTTTCTGGAATCTTCTGCTGTGACACAATGTAAAGAGTGATAAAGCAGCGCAGAGAGGACTTTGACTAAAACTGCCAGTGGGGATGGAGGCAACGAGTTGAATCATATCAACTCTATTTGTGCAGTTTTTCCATCCATTAATATTTACATTATACATTTTTTGAGTCAATACAATACAAAGAAGAACAGTCCAAAGAGAATAGATATTAGATTATGTTCCTTCTGCACGTCCTCCCCTTCAGACTATTTATAAGTGATAAACTCAGTTAATTCAGAGTCAGTATCCAAATCCTGCGATACCTTCTGAAATCATTAAATCTTCCCCAGACCGCATGCCCCTGATGCAGAAGACAGTGTTTTTGTTTGTACTGAACTTTAGACCTCAGCCCCACTGAGTGCATTACAGTACGGTAGGTTTAATGAAGAAAGGAGAATAAACACACAGATTATTCAGGAGGAGTCTTTGAACGTTGATGCTTTCTGTTTTTAGTTATTTCTCAGTGGATGATGGTGAGCTCTACCTTTTTCTTTTTTGAACAATGTTAAACCTCACTGGATACACTTAAAAGTAAAACCAATGCAAATAACGAATACATGCCAAGTGGAGAAAGTGTTTTCTTTTTGTAATTTGTTTGGACAGATTCTTTAAATTAGGTTGAATTTTCATTGTGTGGGGAAAAAACAACAGTTGAAGGTAAGAAGTTAATTTTAAACCTTTCAAGTGTAGTTAATCCACTTCAACATGCAAAAACACTGACAACTTAAGCATCAGGCAACAAAGGCAACCTTGGGCCTGCAACTTGATGAAGACCTTCACTGTTATACATTTATTATGATGTTATGGTTTGAACAGAAAATTATACTATGTAAACTTTTTACAAATAGAAAGTTATATAAAGTAAAAGAAACTAGAAATAAAACTATATAGAATGAAATTAGAGTGTAGAAATGAAATGATAGCACCGCATTGTCTGTACAGAGCTGACCTGTAGTTTTGTGATCAAAAAGTCAAATATGCTGCATCATATTGTCAAAGTCTAAAGTGGGTACAATAAGCTCTTGAAGAGACTTCATGTAAATGTGTTTAACACTTTTAACATTTCATTTATTTTCTCTACAACTGCCAATACCATCACTGATGTTATGTAATTATTCTTTGCACTTTTACCCTGCAATTAAATGAAGTGATAATTAAAACAAATTTCACAAACAGTCCAAAGTAGACTCACCTTGTTCAGGACCAGCTGCTGTGTTCAGCCTGACAGCCTCAGCTGCCTTTTATCCTGCTGACTACAGATATTTCTCCTGTGTCATTTCACTTGTGACCGTGCCACTCTGAGATTAAATGTTATACTAACAAGGAACTTGTATGGTCACAGGTGAGCCCAGGTGAGTCTGTTGTCTATTATTATTATTAGACTATTGTAATTATGATGAGTTTTGAGTTTCATTTCATTGTTCAGTGTCTTCTTGGGTCTCTTGTCTCTCTTGTTTGTACTCTTTAAAGCTGCTCTTATTTAAGGCCTTGTATTGTCCTAGTCTAGGTCACTGAGACCACTTGAGAATCACTAGATGATCCAGAAAGTGTCAAGTCCATTGAATCTTTAATATTTATGACACTGTATTGTATTTACTATCTCATTTAAAACCTAACAAGTAGACAGATTCTCACAATGCCCACTGCTTATTAATTACATCAGTATGAGTAACTGATGCCACCTCGTGGTATTTCCTTTACAAAAAAAATATTTGGTTTATAACAACTCTCTGACCTGTAGGTCAGTATTTCTGGTATAATCTAAAAAAACAAAACAACAATGCCGGGGACTCTTGGATAAGGAAATATTCTATTACCTTGTTTTGAAAGACTATGCTCAGATAATGCATACAGACAAAACAGTCTGTTAGACCAAGTGTTAAACTATATAGCAACCAATATATAGAACAAAGCAATGCCTCTGGTGTGCGTTTGCTTAATGTCGATTTCTGAATCACATATTTAACCCACTGACTATATTAAAAAACAAACAAACATAGAAACCTATACAGATACTTGTCCATAAGTTGTGGCTCTGGTTGTCCCCATCTTGGTAGTCCTGTCCACGCTCTTAACCCTGCATAACTTTAAGCCTTAATATAATGTGAACAGGTGAGTTGTATATAAATTCACCCTCAGTACAGTTGTCATGAACGGTGAAATTAGCCAAAACAGTTTTTTTTTTTTTTTCTTTTTGCCCCCTAGTGACCAAAAACCAAACAATGTAGCTTTGAATGCTCCATAGTCATTTGCAGTAACATCTTGACAATCATTTAGCTGACATACTTTCCATAGAGGCAAACAGTAGCACATTTGCACGTTACAGATGAACAGTTGAAGGTAAGAAGTTAATTGTAAACCTTTCATGTGTAGTTAATTTACTGATAAAACCCTGATATGGTTCTTTTTAATTTAAACAGCTTGCTCAAGGGTAATTTTCCAAAGGTGTACGTGCAAGTCTCCGCAGTTTTATTTTGTAGGGCCAATTAAAGTTTTAGACCTTGAGGACATTTTTAAAAAGCATGGGCATTTTAGAAAGTTTAGGACATTTGTGGAGAGGATCTCCCTACCATAGACCCATTTTTTTTGTCTTTTTTTGGGGGGGGGGGGGGGTGTGACATGGGATCATTAATCAAGACATCCAGATCAACATTATACCCCACAGAGAAAGGGTGTACATCATTTGAATGCCAGGAACTAACTAATGTCTAGTGAATCTGCAATAAAGCCTGATTTGTTCAGAACTGGCAGAACTGATCCCAGTATTAGTGATTAAAAACACTTTGATCTTGTGGTGGTTAGGGGTCGAGCACTCTTCCTAGGTTAATATCGCAGATCCTCCCTTATTGTGAATCTTGTGTGGAAAGCCATCCACCCTTATGAACGCCTTCGGTCTCTAGTCAGTGATTGAACAGTTTGAACAGCTGTGAATATCTTCGAGGTCACGGCAGGTATATTTTATACAGTGAGCTCAATGAAATTGCTCCTAGGGGTGCTAACATTATCCCAAACCAATCCACAAGAGTCTGAGATTTAGAGTCAGATCCAGTTTATGCAATTATTATACTGTTCAGGGACCCCAGTATGCATAAATATTAAAATATACCAGATATCATATATACTATGTGGATAAAGTGCATGGGTTTTGCCCAAAGCTGCATGTGATTAGCATAAAGACTCGAGGAACCCATAGTTGCCTCAGGTATTCTAGTTTTGTATCTTTACCCTAGAAAAGTTGAGACATTGTTTACAATGTGGGTACATTTCTGGAAAATGAAGACATTTTTTCACAGGTGAGGACATTTAGCCCTGCTCTTGGCTGTTTTGATGGTTAACACAGTTTTAGGGTGGAGGTTAGAATCGGGTCTAATTGGAGGTTAGTGACCAGGAAGGAGTCACGTTAACGAAGATCCTCATCAGTGCATGAACGGAGACGTGAGAGAGAGAAAGCTGTATCGTCTTAAGCAGAGTCACTAAACCCAAAACCTGCTGGATCCACAGATTTATCCTTTGTCTCGTTACACACACACACGCCTGAAAAATAAAGTTAACCAAGCAGAAAAACGGAATCAAATTATTCCTGAAAAGCCCCAAGGTTACAAACTGGTGCTGTTTTTATACTCACACACTGTGAAACCATGTAGGGAAACTGAATCCATCCTTTTATTCATACAGTAATTAACTGTGCGATGTACCTGCTCATCTCTTTTCTTGTTTCCTGTCTGAGCACGTTGACACACACACCTGAAGAAGATGGATTCATAACTAATGAGTGTAACGATGCACAGAAGAGTGTCGTGAAACACTTCCTCTTTTAATTTTATAGCAAATCTGTGGGTTTGATGCAACACTCAATTTATATGTCACCACAACTAGGTCAGTCCTCTTTGAGCCAGAAAACCGAGTCTGTCACTGTTTTCTGATGGTGATTATGTGACGAAATTTCAAGTAACCCACATTGTTGGAACGGTAACGTGGTCATAGGTAGTGTCTTTGACAATTTATTAGAAAAGGCCTCGAATTTATGTAGAAGAATCTGTTTGACCCGGTCAGCCCTCCCTATCGACTCTTTGGCGAACTTCCCCTGAGAAAACAACCTCCGTCTGGGCAGGGAGCACCGGTCAAGTCCCTCCGTTTACTAATGGTGGTGATGTGATGTGAGCTTCTTTAAGAGACGAGGTGTTTTGGAAAGAAATAGTTTGACATTTTATGAAATGTATTCACCTTCTTGCTGAGAGTTGCATGAGAAGATTGATGCCACTCTCATGTCTCTACGGTAAATATGAAGCTTAGCTTAGCACAAAGTAAACGGCTTGCAGCAACAATAATAATTAAAAAAAATCTCCTGTCAGACACAGTAACAAATACAAGAACAATGATCCCTCAAGAGAACCACGGAGAAGTCAGTAATGTGAAAAAAGCAACATGAAATTATTCAGACGAGCGTCTACTGTCTGTAATTTATCACCTTCTTTCTTCTTCACACACAGAAATCACTGATGTGTGTGAAATATTCAAGAATGATTAATGCAAACCTCATCCCGGTTCATTCATCTTCTCTGTCAAACACACACACACACACACACACACTACTTAATTAATGTACTCTGAGGAACTTCACATACAGACTTTCGTATTTAAGGTTTTCTTATACAACACAGTATCCGCACTTCATTAATGAGCTTCAGACCCTTCCAGGTATTCACACATGCATGCACACGTATACCCAGTGTATAATTAAGACCCACATACAGTACATTGTCAGTAATTCATACAGTTCTTCTAATTGTAGCATAAAATAAACCACAAACTGCCATTTTTCACGTTTGCTTGTAAACAAACAAGATACACCGCTGTACTTCCTGCTGCTTCCAGTCTTTATGTTATGCTACACAAATTATCAGCACACACAGGGCAGTCAGGGAGTGTTGTTCATTCAGTGCACGTCTTTTAGTGTACACACCGGATCCATCTTACCAACAGAAGAAGTAGTCGAGGTGTGAATGGATATATGTAAGCCGGTAGAATATTGCAATGTGCGAGTCTTATTTTTTCCCGTTTTTGTCTGAAATGGACGATTGTGCACCGTCAAAACACATTCATTAAAATTCTAATTTTTGATGTCCATAGTGCCAGACTCAAGGCTTCAAGGCAGTTGGCCACAAAGAATCCAGGTTCCCAGGTGTAGGAGTCCTTCTCTGACAAGGAAGAAGACGATACCTGCTTCGAGTCTGACACGTGAAATGTGACGCAGTTAAACGTACAATCTCTCACAAAATGTTGAACTATTCCTTTAAAGAACTGAGGAGGAGCAATACGTCCTCATTGTCTTCAAGTTTCAACTCTTTTAAGGACGGTTTGAACCCACGAGGATACACAAACACACGGGTGACCCAGTTTGCCGGCAGCATGACGTGAGGCTGCGAGTTCGTTCAGTGACGCGGAGCCGTCGTCAAACCGTGATGGAAAAGCTGTTAACCACAAACTTTCAACAGCAACGGGAAAGAAAGTCTCCTGTGTGACTTTCCTGTTACTCCACTCGCTCTGTTTGCCATTAACTGCATCCGCCGGGAGAGTGAACTGAAGCAAGGGAAGATGAGTACAAACTGTGTGCTGTCACAGGATTATCCATGAAAACATGCGTGCACACACACATTCACACAGCATATTTACTGATTTCCTCTCTCTCACACACACACACACACACGGTGGCAGGCAGACTGTGGTTTTGGTGCCTGAACATTAAAAATACATCAGAAGCCAATTAGCATCCTCGCAGGATCTGTGAGGGGTGGAGGGAAGAGGGAGACAAGGAGAAGAAAACAAGACCAGAGGAAAGATAGAAACAGAGTGAGAAAAGAGAGGAAACGATGCACAAGGACACGAAGGAGTAGGAAAGGAAGTGACATTAAGGAGGGAAGGAAATGGTAATTAATGTATGAAAAGGAAAGGAAGGAAGAGGAGAGAAGAGGACGCTGACGGAGGAAGCTAAGAAGAGAAAAGAAGAGAGTGAGCGAGCAACAAGCCGCCGGACAAGAGTAAATGTGGGACTGACTTTTAGTGGTTGGTGAGAGCTTGGTGAAATAAAACAGCTGTAATAGTACTGAGGATGTGACCTTGGTGTTAGTCACTTTTACTGTGGATCATACCTACTGTAAAATCACTACTTTCCTCTCATCACTGAAAACTACATACCCATAGGCCTCATGGGCAATAATGCTGCATACATGGGTAGAAGGGATTCACTTCCTCAGACATCCCCGAACTGGTCGTGTGAGGGTTAAATACACTGAATAAATGAAGAACTATCTCTATTAAATTTGTTTTTCAGTTCATTTAATGTTGACGTCTGCTTGATGTGAGGCATCTTCATTTATTTCCCTTATCAGGCATCTTCAGAAAAATTACTTTCCCAGTTATAATTACGACTTGGATGTTGGTGTAAACAGTATTTACAAGTCAGAAGCTGGTAATTATAGTAACTCCCACATTTTGTATATTATGAATTTTTCTACCATATTTAGAAACCCACAAATCATGATTACATCAAGGATTCAATTCATGAAACTGCAGTTTAATACTGAAGAATATCATATTAAATGATTAAATAAAATCCCATAAATCTGTCATGAAATGTCTTGTTTTTTCTAAGCAAATGATATAAAACAGAAAGAAAGCAGCAAAATCTGCCTAGAACCAGAGAATGTTGTTGGTCATAGCAGAGCCAAAGCCTGCAAGTGTCATGATGAGCCAACAGTGATGTAATCAATCAAAATCAGTCTTAATGGATGGATGCCGAGCTATTTCGCTGAATAAGTGAATTATATATATGTAGTCCATTCACCATCTCTGGGATGCCCAGCACTGCATTTCATGTGTTTTCATGGAGAACATTTCCCAGCAGCGTCAACACCAGAAACCAAAACCAAAATCTCTTGTGTGTCAATTAGAGAGGATGATGTTTTAGTCAAAGCCCCAGTTTGAGTTTTGAATTTTTTACATAAGTCTCTTTAAGCATGTTGATTTCAGAGCACCAGCTCACCTCCTTTTTACGTTTTAATCAAACAGATCAGTGGGTTGGCTGAGGCGAAGGAAATCCAGAAAATCTGAGTAATCCCCCATGTGTGCTGGTTTATGATGGAACAGGGCAACTGAAACTGGGTTTATTAGCACATGAAACTTTTGCTCAAACCACTTGCAATGCATCAGTTCTGATTTCTTGATTCATCTCAACAGTTATTGTGGCCAAAAGAACCACACTATTAAAAACGATTCAAATCGTTGAATTCATCTTGAACCTTTGGCAGTTTGGCACTCAAAATACAAGTGTGGGGAGGTGGGGAGAGAGTAGATGTGCAAAAAGAGGCTCGATATCATCATATCTGTATCATCAACATGATATCTAAAGGCCAACAGTCTTGGTTTGTTTTCAAAGTTTGCAGGGACACCATTGCCAAAGGGTCACGGTGTGGTTAGTTAATAGTGAAGAACACCGACAAAGAAAAGGGAGGCGCTGTCTGCACAATGAGACGACCAAACAAAAGTTTTCATTAGACTTAGTCTTGGTTTGCCAAACGTAGGTTGGAACTGCAGGTGAACCGGCACCTCTCCAGCTACCAGTCGACTTTCCACACTTTGGTCCATACTGGACTTGAATCGGCCACCCTCCGGTTCCCCAAGCCAAGTCCCTACGAACTACACCCTGAGGAAATATGGATTGAAAAACAATGCTGCAAAGATTTGAAGGATTTGGCAAACCTTAAAATGTCATCCTGTAACAAAGGTGTGTGTCAGCTGTATCCGATGTTCACTATGTCCACAGACAGAAAAAAAGACTTCACTTGCTTCATTTCATGTCTCTGCATCTCTTCACCAAACTACTTCACTTGTGCGTGGCTCCTTTCTCTTCTTTTTGATATCTGTATTTTCCCTCTCCACAGCTGCTGAGTGCTACCTGCTAGTAGCAAACATTGACAAATCATTGCTTGTGTATGACTTCAGACTTCCAAACTAAACAGACAAATATCTGATCTGTATTCAGTGAAAGCTCGTGGGTCTGCTGGATAAACACGGAGAGGTCATGCTGTCTGTGGCTGGGCTTTGGACAAAGCCAGGAGTTTTCGACAGCATCTGCAGTTTCGCAGTTGTGAAAGGATTGACTCGACTGATCACGCTTCACCCTCCCTTCCTCTCTCCAAATGGACAAAACCTCAACAACTCAGCAGCAGCCTTTGTATCAGGTTTTAATTTTATAGAATGAGAATAGTGACTTCCGGAAATAGTATTGATCAGATTTGAGAATAAGCTGTATCCTGCCCTGCTAAACTTTGCAATAAATATATCTACTGCAGTAAAAGATTAAGTTGTGGACATCTAATTTATAGTATTTCCAAAGGTTGTAATTAAGATACAAGTTGTTTAACATCTATATAGGTTCAAAAGGTTACTCTAGCCTAAGAAATTAACGGACCCTTGGGCTTACTGTCCGAGCTACTAAAATGATCCTACCAACCAACCAAGTGCCCAGATCGATGAGAGGAGAGGCTAGTGTAGTATTTGGCCCTAGAGGCTATTCGGTCAGGTGGCTATATTCAGTTAGAACTAGGCGAATCTCCTTGCCACCAGCTTAAACAGTCCTCTAAACCATCCCGATAGGGTAAGACTCACGGGCCTGAGGATCGGACCTGTTAGACGGAGAGCTGGTCCAGTACCACGTGTACAGGGGTAACTGGGGATCTAACAACATGTGTGTTAAAAAGTTTAAAGAAGGTCAAATTAAGTTCACCTGTAAAGGTTAGAGTGTGTTTTAGGTGAACTCTGAAATTTCATACGAAAGCCGAATAATCCCGAACTTTCTGTGAGTAGTCCAAACAGAAGTCAATAAAACATTGCCTTTAAGTGGCTCACTGGGAGTCACTGGGGTACCTAGTGTTGACACATTAGTTGCATAATTAAGCTTGGGCCTAAAAATGGACTTCCTTGTATTGGGCCACTTATTTCTACTTGCAACCGTCTCCTGTATATCCCCAAATATTGGGTTAGACCATATCTTTGCCTTTCTGTCAATGAACTGTACAAGATCTGCAAATGTTATCTTGCTGTTGCCCTCCAGTATCTCCTGAGCTTTAGCGCCATTGTCCCACAACTTAAAGGTAATTTCATGAATGGCTTTTAGGTTGAGGTAACGTTTAGTTCGTTCATGTAGTCCATCTTTCACATGGCATTACAACATCCTTTCAGAAACAGGACAAACTCGTTCAGACCTGAATCTGCAGGCTTTATAGCAGGCCAGCTAAGAGCCTTTCAATGTAAGCATGGAGAGTTTATACTCATTGCCATAATGTCCTGCAACAAGCACTTGGCTCTAAGGTAACCCTGCTCTCCATGCTATGCTGGCAGCTTCTTACTAGGGCTCTGGCTAACTTTTGTATATGGTTCAAGTTAAAACAATCTGTCCTGTCCATGTCTGTTTTCATCTCGACATTGTGTTCAAATGAAGCTATAAAGGATCTAAACTGTAAAAGGTCACCATCAGAGATAGTGACACCTTTAGGTGGCAATGTAGATAATTGTTTCTGTTTGAGAAGCATAGACGTAATTTAATTTGTTCTATCAAAATTGAAAGTAGATTATTAGAAGCTACATGTCCCTGCAATAACCTGGTGCTGCTCTTGTTCTTGCTCTGACAACATAGAATCTACGATTGCTGCTTGTGAATCTGCAATGACATTGCTGGGTGCTAGCGTGTCTGTATTCGGACAACTCTTTCCTCGGGAAGTGACCAATGGCTGCAGGTATCCAGTGTCTGGGATAACATAACAATAGTGTCCAAATGTGGAACACTGACATGCAAAGACAAAATGCATGCATACACGTGCAGCTGCTGCTTGTAGCTCTCTTTTAACACCACTAGATAGAGCCACTGAACATGTGTTTGTCCTTCTAGCTGACACCCTGACAAGTAAAGTGTTTGACTAAACAGATGATTCTACATCTAAAGAGAAACTGCAGCTCAGACACACAATACAGTGCACAACAGAGATAATTATATGAGAAACTGTTCTGAAGCAACACAACATCGTTAAAATGAGCGTGTCAGATGATCAGAAAAAAAAAGAAAGACCTGAGGTCTTTAGGCTGAGAGGAGATAAAGACCTGAACAATCAATAAACAGTGCAAGACTGATGACACACCTCGACACAGAACAAACGCACACAATAATAATAATAATTTTTAAAAAAGGAAAAAAATGATCGAAGTCACAGCGAGCTTGTAAGCAACTGCAAAGTAAACAATGACGAGAAAACAAAAATGAAACAAAGAAAAAGGATCCATAGTCAAGTGTATAGATCATGTAACTAGAATATCCATATGAAATAAAAAATAATAATAATTTTAAAAAAGGAAAAGTTAGCAGGTGCCAGTCAACCAGTCTCAGTGCTATAGAAAGTTTTATGCTCTCCCACTGCTCTAACAGACAAACCTGACAAAATTAAGCTTTTTTAAACTATGAACTCCGACGTCTGCTCACCGTGACAACATTTTTTCTTCTTTTTGGACAAAAAAAAATAAGCTGATGGATATCGAGCTGTGGGAGCACAAACTATGAGCTGCTACTCATGTGACCCCAACCTACAAAGCTTTAAACTCATCAGTATCTTAGTTGCTTTAACCTGTAACAAGGGATAAATTCTGTGTATTAAAATTTCTACACACCTCGACCTTCCAGAACAATGAAAGAAAGTGAGAAAGAGATGGATGAAGGTGGAGAAGGGAAGACCCCTGAGCTCTTGAGTGTGGTCTTTACATGATCCAAGGACAGAAGAGGTTTCCTGCTGGGACTTTATTTCCCTGCAAACATGTCGGCGTCTCATCAAACGAAGACTCAGCTGACTGGAATCCTCCTGGGGTTCACCGAAACACACCAACCAAAGCCATTTGTGTGCAAATGTTGACCTGCTAGCTCTGTGTGTGTGTGTGTTGTGTGTGTGTGTGTGTGTGTGGTTTTGTTGGTGTGTGATGTTACAGCGTGTGTGTTCCTGCAGCATTATCTTGTAAAAGGGTTTCGATGATGGAGGAGGAGGATGTAACCCTGTAACCTTGCAGAACACCAGGGGTGAAGCAAGCTGTGTGTGTGTGTGTGTGTTTTGTGTGTGGTGTGTGTGTGTTGTGGTGTGTGTTGTGTGTGTGGTCCTGTTTCTGTGGAAGAAATTGAGGTCAAAATATGAGCCATTACAACAAAGGTTAGTAGGGCGGAGACTGATTAATAGCTGCAGAATATAGGAAGGGTATATAAAAACGGCTCATGTTAGTGGTGTAGGCATGCGTCTTTGCGAGGTTCAGTGAGCGGCTTGTGCGTAGTGTCACTGACGACCCAGCACGGATATTGGCAATTAAGTGAAAGTCCCATATCATGATGCAGTGGTGATGTAATTCACAGCCTACTGAATTAATACAGCATTAATGCTTAAATTACAGCATTTCGTTGAATCAGACATAGAAGGGTACAGGATAATAGCCAATGGAGAGTGGGTCATGACTGGTGGGGGGCCGGACCAATCCACTCCGAAGAACATCGGGAATGGTTTTAAGTGACAACAAGCAAGCAAATAGGGATTTGCACAACGGGTAAAGTCCGACACGCTGGCTGATGATTCGAAGGGATCCGATCGGATGGAGAGGTTTGAATGAATGGGACAGCAGACAAATTCTAAAATATAATTTTTACAGCTAAGAAAAAATTATTACTGAACAGATACTAGTACAGAGTTGCTGCCGCTTTGTATCAATCTAGACAGTCGAA
>NC_040024.1:14163872-14181388 GCF_000972845.2 Larimichthys crocea
TGCAAGAAGAGGAGTTCCAAACAATCTACAGCCGACAGCAGGGAGCCGAGTTTAAGGAGGATAACCATCCCCAACCAGCTTGGGTCTCTAATCGGGCCAACAAGGATTCTTTTCTCGTTCATCCTGCCTACAAAATAGCGGACATCTGGGCTTTCCTGCTTTCAGAGCAACAGGTAAAAAATAGACGATCAGTGGCTTTGTTAGCCTGTTACATAAACGTAATTTTTTAATTAAAGGGCTTTCTTTCCAAAAATACAATTCAATATTCTTCAAATCAATTTAGTCCTGAAACATTTAACAGGACCCATTCAAACAATGTCAAATAAACATTTACGAATTGGTCAGATTTGACTGAGATTCACTCTGGGCCTTCCAATAACAGAGTTGCGTTACCTGCACTGTTCCTCTTTGTTCCATCCATCCTTTCCATCCAGTCCCTTCTCATTCCCGTTCATCTATCCAAGGCAGGTTCTGACTTTTTTAGTCCACTATTCTCACTCCTTTTAGTGGTGGTTTGAAAGACCCAGGGGTCAGAAGTGAATATAAGTTCAAATCTGATCAGTATGCTTATTTTGATTTTCTGCATGGGCCTAAAACACAAAGAGGTTATGTTTAGTTGATTGGGGTGCAATAATCATTCATTTAATTGGTATAAGAAAAAACCGTTTTTCAGTATTTACAATTTTCCGAGGAAAACTGCAGATCATTTAAGTAATCCCCATATATGAATTTATTTTCTATGATTCTGAATACTACAACTAAAAATAATAATAATAATAATTGCAAGAGAGGGGCGGATGAATTAAGGGCCTTGTACGATATCTAGTATATACTCGATAGAGAATATATATATATATATATATATATCTCTATATATATTATATATTCTATATATCTATAGGATGACTGCTGTAATTCTTGGGGTTCTTAATTAGCAGATGATTAACTTTTAAGGCGACACGCTGAGATAAGACAAAACCAGAGCATCACTTTAACTTACCAACAAGCTTCACAACAAGTCCTCAAAACCTGTGGAGGACGTAACGGCGGCCTAGGTCAGGTTTTAGACCGTCTGCGCGTCTAGGACACTGGTTGCCTAGAGTATCCAGTTAAACAATTGACACCATAACAATAGTGTCCAAATGTGGACAACTGACATGCAAAGACAAAATGATGCATACACGTGCAGCTGCTGTCGTAGCTCTCTTTAACACCACTAGATAGAGCCACATGAACATGTGTTTGTCCTTTCTAGCTGACCCTGCTGTACAACCAGTGTTTGACTCAAAATAATGATTTCTAATCATCTAAAAGAGAAACAGGCAGCTTCATGACACACAAGTTAAACAGTGCAAACAACAGAAGATAATGTGAGGTTTGGATGAGAAACGTGTTCTGGGAAGCTTTAACACCAACATTCATGTTTACATGAAGCGTGCTGCTCCAAAGATGAAAAGAAGAAGAAGCCTGAAATTACATTACATTACATTACATTGCATTAGCAGACGCTTTTTATCCAAACTACTTACGGTGAGAACATACGCTGAGAAGGTGAAAGGCGCACGAGTGTTGTTAGTTTTGTTAGGCAGGGAGCATTCTGAAACAGAAAAGGTTTAAAGTTTTTTAAACGGTAGAAAGGGATGTTGTGTTCTAGTAAGCCGTTTGGTTAAGTCATTCCACCATTTGGGGACGACCAAGAGAAGAGTTTAGCGTAACTCGCTTTGCGAGAGGAGGCGAGCGCGTACAACTAGACCGGTTTGTATGAGCGGAAACGTGAACGCCCTGGTCGGGAAGTTGAGCTTTAGTAAGTCGCTCGAGATAGGCAGGGGCAGATCCTGAGATGGTTTTGTAGGCTATCTTCAAGGAGCTTTGTGTTTAATTCTGGCGCTACAGGCAGCCAGTTGACGGTCGCTGAATAGTGGGGTGACCTGTGACCTTTTAGGTTGATTGAAAACCAGTCGCCCGCTGCGACTTTTCGGACTTTCTGGGCTTTGGACAATAGATTCTCAGAATGTGTAAAAAGGTCTCTGTTGTGAAAATCTGCATGTACTCGTCTCCCGTCCAGACTACTTACACTACCTAGTGGCAGAACTGCGGATTGAGGACGGCTCCACAAAACAATGCATAAGTGATCCAACAGCAAATTGACATTAACTAAAGACAACTCGGGTTGGGTTCATTCCTCTGTCTGTCTCAGAGGTGACTACCGGCCTATGTAAGATTTGAATGCCTTTCCCAAGCAGCATTAGACACCAAGGACATTAGAGGGATGCTGCACAGTGATCCAGTCATCAGACTCTAGTGTACCCAGTCAGCGTCCCATTTGCCTTTTACTTTAACAGGATATTTACTTCCATTAATCTCCAAAAATAGCTTGGTAACCAGGTTTTCGAAAGAAAAAAGCAATTTGGGGTTGGTTAGTCCCTTCGCTGCCTTAGGGAGGCCGATGGACACCTATGTGCAACCGGCTGGCTCCTGTTCTCCAGGTCGTCGATCTTGTCCAGGCCGTTAACTTATCTTTTTGTAAAGAAAATACATAGTTGCATCAGTTATCATTATGATGTAATAATAGCGAGTGGTCTTCGAGCTTCAAGTCTTTGGACTTAGACTTATATAACTTCAGAGATGGACCAGAACAACAGCCCAACATCACAAGAAGAGAGTCCACAATCTACAAGCCGGCAGCAGGGAGCCGAGGTTAAGGGGAAACACCCCAACCAGCTGTGAGTTCTATCGGGCCAAACAAGGATTTTTTTATCGTTCATCCTTGCCTACAAAAGACTGGGACCATTGGGGAATTTCTGGGCTTTGACAAAGCCAGGAGTTTATCAGACTAACGTTCAGTTTTTTTTATTCAATTTTGCAAGTCATAGAAGCAATCTTTTTCAGTCCTCTGGCAGCGTCTTGGCTTCCTTTTGTCTTGTCTTTCTACACTTAAACAGTTCCTCGGTGTTCCTTTCAGAGTTCCAGGTACGAAAACAGACGAATCCGTGGCATTGCCCTCAATTTGAAACTAAAAGCCCTTGTTTAGCTTTACGTAACTTAAGTTGTTTTTCTCAAAAATACAACTCCAATATTCTTCAAGTCAAATTAGTCCTGAGCATACAGGACTCCATCAAAATGTCAAAATACACCTACGATTGGTCAGTTTGATTAGATTACTTCTGGGCCTTCCAATAACAGAGTGTACTGCATGTTCTCTTTGTTCCCATCATTCCTTTTCTCCAAGGTCCCTTCTCATTCCCTCTATCCAAGGCCGGTCCTTGACTTTTGTGAGTCACTATGTTCACTTGCCTGTCAGTGGTGGGTTTTGAAAAGCTTCCAGGGGGCAGAAGTGGCAATCGTAAGCTAAATCGTGCCAATCGGATGGTAGTTTTTAGATTTGTCTGAATTGGCGCCAAAAACACAAAAGAGGTGAAGTGTTGGTTGATAGTGTGCAATACATTCAGTATGATAGTCAAGCAAAAAAGGTTTAAGTAGGTTACAAATTTCTAGCAGGAAACTGCAGCTAATTAAGTAAATACCCAGGATGTAATTGTTTTCGTATGAGTCGTGCAACGACAACTAAAATAGCATAATAATAATAAGTGCAGAGAGGCTTGAATAAGCCTGTAGGTAGTGGAATTATATAATATATCGACTAATGTATATTATATATAATTATATATTATATATCATATAATATATATATATATATATATAGGTGACTTGCTGTAATCTTTCGGGTTTCTTACATTAAACAGATGATTTTTAAAGCAATTTTAAGGGCGACACGCTGCGATACAGACAAACCAGAGCAATCACTTTAACTTACCACCCCACTAAGATTCACAACAACAAGTCCTCATGAAACCTGGAGGACGTCACGAAGACTACGTCCAGGCTTTTAGGACGTCATGCGGAGTCTTAGAGACTACATTGCCTACTGTCCCAAAAACAATTATACACATAACAACATATAGTGTCCAACTGTGAAAACATGGCCATGCCCAAAAAAACAAAAATAATATGAATCACTCTGGGCAGTGCTGCTTGTTACGGCTCTCTCCTTAACACCACTAGATAGGCCACATGAACACTGTGTTTTTGCCTTGTTAGCTTGACCACCCGCTGTTACAATCAGAGTGTTGACTCCAAACTAATGATTTCTCATCATAAACTAGAACACAGCGCAGCTTCATGGACACACAGTTAACGTGCAGCAAAAACGCAGAAGATAAAAATGTGAGCGTTTGGACTGAGAATGTGTTCTGGTTGAAGCTTTAAAACAAACCAACATTATGTTTAAATGAAGGGTGTTGTCCATGATGTAAAAGAGGAAGCCTGAAATGATTCTGGCAGAATGTGTAAAAGGTCCTGGTTGTGGAAAATCTGAGGTAACTCGTCCCCAGTCCAGCTACTAACTATATATGCCGAAACTGCTGGATGAGATACGGCTCCACAAACAATAAAATAATGATCTCCACACCCCTGTAAATTGCAGTTCATTACAGAGCTCAGAACAAAGTTGGGTTCATCTGGTCTGTCTCAGAGGTGACATACAGCCTAGTAAGATTTTTGAATTGCCGTTCCCAAGCAAATAGACACCAAAGACACTTAGAGTGTGAGCTACACGGGCCCCAGTCATCAGGGACTCTATTGTACCAGTTCGCAGTTCCCATTTGACTTTAACTTTAACAGGGAGTTATCTACTTCCACTAATCTCCAAATAGCGCTTGGTAACCAGGTTCTTGAAGAAAGAATGTGGGTTGTATCCCTTCGCTGTGCTTCAGGAGCCCGATGACACGTATGTTGATCCTGGACTGGCTCCGTTCTCCAGGTCGTCGATCTTGTCCAAGACCACTCTAGCTTGCTCTCGACCCCGGGAGCTTTGTGGTGAGGTTGCCATTGCGTCTTCGGAGTTCGAGATGGCGGCCTCAGTCCTGTCATTCGTGTGTTAGTGAGGTGCTTTCAGATACAGCTGGCATCGAAGTTTTTGCAGAACCGGTGGTCAATCTTTTTACAAAGAAATCTTACACTTTCATGGCAGCGCCGCATTGTCGTCAGACTGTTAGCCTCGGCCGCACCAAGGTATTGCTCCAGGCTGATTAAGCCGCGATCATTAAGCTTCACCAGGCATTTTTAAACTATGAACTCCGAGTCTGCTCACCGTGACAACTTTTTTCTTCTTTTTGGACAAAAAAAAAAAATAAGCTGATGGATATCAGCTGGGGAGCACAAATGAGCTGCTACTCCATGTGACCCCAACCTACACAAAGCTTTAAATCCTCAGTATCTTAGTTGCTTTAACCTGTAAACAGGGATAAATTCTGTGTATTAAAATTTCTACACACCTCGACCTTCCAGAACATGAAAAAGTGAGAAAAGGATGGATGAAGGTGGAGAGGGAAGACCCCTGAGCTCTTGAGTGTGGTCTTTACATGATCCAAGGACAGAAGAGGTTTCCTTCTGGGACTATGTTGGGCTGTTTGTCTGTTCCATCTCTGAAGTTATAAGTCTAAGTCCAAAGACTCGAAGCTCCGATGTGGTCGATCGTCCAACATGTCTTGAACCTGGGAGCCGGCCGATGAGGATAACCACGATCTCCGTTGTGCAGTGTCTCTTATACTCCCTGCTCGCTGGATCTTCCTATCTCAGGCAGCGATGTGTTATTTGCCGGATTCTAACCATATCAGGCGACAATGAGTCATATGTCACGTATCTATCATCCTCCCCGTTCATCCAGATGTTTCCTGCTTGCTTCACATACTGACAGTTTGTATTTAAACAGTCCTCTTCATCGTGCTGTTCACATTTTGACTTCATGACACCAAGACAACACCTGACAGTTGTTCACAATGTTGCGATTTTGGGCTGTTTGTCTGTACCATCTCTGAAGTTATAAGTCCAAAGACTCGAAGCTCCGATGTGGTTGATCGTCCAACATGTCCTGAACCTGGGCGCTCTTTCGTTGTGTTAGCGGATCAGGGATCTCCACTCACTTGATAATGTCAAAATGTTCAGTGTTTCAGTACTCATTGCAGAACATGCTGTTCTCTAACAAACAAGGGTCTGATCCATGAATGTTCCACTGAATGTTCTGCTTCAGTGACAGTTTGTATTTAAACAGTCCTCTTCATCGTGCTGTTCACATTTTGACTTCATGACACCAAGACGACACCTGACAGTCCATCAGCAGTACAGAGTGTCATCAGCAGGTTGGAATAAGTCGACCTGTGAACAGCATGAGACGTCTAGTCGAACTGTGATTGATGGTCAAGGTCACATGACAAGTTACTGAGACACTGACATGCTTGTTGTGGTATACACGCCACTGTTGTTAGTTTTAATGCATTGTTTGAGACAAAGAAATGACCATTGCATGCTTCTACTTACACGTCCTACTTTCATGATATAAAATCACTGTAGCATGAACTTTTTACATTTTCCATAAATTCGAATATTGTTAAGTTTTTGAGTGTTGTATGTAGAAATTAATAATTTACTTATTCTGTGACACAAACCACTATTTCACAGTTTAGTGATGTAGATTTTTTTTATTGATATAATTTCATAATAGTAAAAGGTTTATTGGTAACAGAATTATAATAGCTTCATAAGCAGAATTACTCGTATCTATTGATCATGGATGATTAAAAATAAGGAAAGAGAGCAGCGGGAGGAACTCCAACTGTTGGATCCAGCGAGGCGTAGCCTGGGAGGTCAGACGTCCATCTTTGATTGTCGGGTTCAGATCTTCTTGCCACAGACAAAAGGGTGAGGCTCATTGCATGAGGCTTGCATCCACTTCCAATGCACTGCAATGAGGAAAATGGAAACATTCGGTTACTCCTCTAATATTCTGACTGAATTACAGTTTTGACCTGGCAGTGATATTTTGTTGGCTGTGAAAACTTCTTTTGGCTTCATATTTGGATTCTTTGAACTGAAACTTTATTATTAGCCAGCGTACATTTATCATACCATTATTCTTACATGTCATAAGGACTGGTGTAGTGACCACTCGATGGCAGCACGAGCAGTTTTCATCACTCTTTAATTAATCCTCAAAGACAAATATTTGAGGCAATCAAAAATTTGTTAGACTGTTAGCTGGCTATGGTTTTATCCAGTTGTCACCATGAGTTATGATTTTAGTTTGCTTTACCCCTGAACAATGCTGTGACTTTCATTAATTTTAAACATTATAATTTAAATGTGTATAGTTTATACCTCCATTTCTGTAAAAAAAAATAAATTAGTTCTATCATTTTCTGTTTGTAATCTTTGCGCAGGTTTAATTTAATAATCTATGTCGGTAGCAAGGAAAAATGAAGTGACTCAAAACAAATCCACAACTCTAGAAAAGATTCAGACAGTAGACAATAGTATGAAAACAAACATTTCAAATTGGAGTTAGATTAGAGGGTCGAAATAGGTTGAATATTAAATATTTGTATGTGTTTGTGTCTGTGCTTCCTACATCCAAAATTCATCTTCAGACAGGAATTGGCAATGTTGGTCTCCTCGAACCAGTTCTCGTAGTCAAACAAGGAGCCATCATTCCACAACCAAAAAGAGGGCTGTGGATAGAAAGAAACAAACATTCTAACTGTTCATTGGAAAGTAGATTTATGGTCAATCACATTTATACCCCCTGCTTTCTAAATCCTGCCGTTTTGAACTTTCACTGTTCAAAATGTGCTACCATCTTACATTTATTAGTACTGTCATCTCTTGTGGAAAAGTTTATTGATAAGTTGTAAAGTTAATACATAATATATCCAAATTTAGTTATCATTGACAAAACGCTGACATCAGACTAACCTGTTTGGCTCTAGTTTGGATGTGGGTACATTACAAACACAATAACAGAACCTACAAAGTTAGATAATAAACATCGAATGAACCAAAAGATTTCCATACCTCTGCAGCATGATAGCCACCGATCCAGGTTTCAGGGAAGTTTGGCCCAGTTTGAGTCAAAGCCCGGACGAATTCATTCTCCTCATAACTGTGGATTGATGCCAGGTTTGCCTCTTCAGACGAACAGAAAGCCTGTAGGTGACGAGAAAAGAGTTTACTTCCACATTTCATTCCTGACTGAATGCATGAGCAGCTCAGGCATCAGTCCTCACCTGAGCTTCTGGCCATGTCTTTGGGCTGGGGTGGAAGATGAAACAAGTTCCGGAAAAGTAGGACCAGTTTTTGGGGCAGGGGATTGTAACTCCTACAAAAAATATGTTAAATCTTTTACAGACCTGAAAGTCAGCTGCACACTTGACTTTTTTGTTTTGTTTTAAAAAGCTTATATAAACATTTGAAATTAAACAATCTTCAAACAATTCTCGTACCACAATCAACAGGCGTGACCACCGGCGGTGTCCTCGTGTTCGGTATCTCCTTTCCAGTGAAGACCTCGACACACCAAGAGTACCCTGTCGACCCCCAGATCTGCCGTGGTTGGAAATTCCCGTTCATGTCACACTGGGGAGTGTACCTCCCAAGAGGGATGGAGGTGGGGAGTTTGTCTAGTTCGTACTTGCAAAGACCCCATTGTATTAGGGCAGTGTTGTTGATTGGGTGTGCTTGGCTCACGGTCAGGATGGCGCAGAGTGCGAGACAGAGACTGAGCAACTTCATGGTCATCGTGATGATGATGATGAAATAACAGGTGGCCTGTAAACAGAAAAGATTTGTCTTTGTTAGTTTTGCCTCACACAACAATGTGGCACAGAAAGATTCAGCTGCATGTCTTTCTTGAATAAATACGACTTCTTTACTTGCAGGGATACGTGGCAACTTAAGCATCAGGCAACAAAGTCAACCTGTGGCCTGCAACTTGAAGAAGACCTTCACTGTTATACATTTATTATGATGTTAAGGTTTGAACAGAAAATTATGCTATGTAAACTTTTTTACAAATAGAAAATTATATAAAGTAAAAGAAACTAGAAATAAAACTATCTACAATGAAATGATAGCACCGCATTGTCTGTACGGAGCTGACCTGTAGTTTCAAATGTTTTGAAACTACAGGTCAGCTCTTACAATAACTTGCACAATGGTCAATGGCATTATTTGTATTTCTAATTATCATTCTTTGTGTTTATTAATTGTTCCTAATTACAGGCATGAGGTACCAGTTCCACAAGGAAGGATTCAGTCCCTCTAGCCAAACATTAAACTCATTATATTTTCCTTTATTTAATTATATGAAAGGCTTGTTGACATTGAAATCTATTTTTCAAGGGACGGCAGCATGGAAAAACTGTTATACAATAAACACAAATAAGGTAAACGGCAACAACTGTCCCACTACAAAAGAGTGTCCACCATATCCAATTAAGATACAAACAAACTATCTAAAATTAAGTACGAGCTGAGAGTAGTGTTTTCCAGATTGACTTTAAATTCACCAACAGGCCAAAAGTAAATTGTTCCAACCTGAATACATCAGGAACAGGCCATGCTGATGTTTGTGATCAAAAAGTCAAATATGCTGCATCATGTTGTCAAAGTCTAAAGTGGGTACAATAAGCTCTTGTAAATGTGTTGATAACACGTTTAACATTTCAGTTCTTTTCTCTACAACTGCCAATACCATCACTGATGTTATGTAATTATTCTTTGCACTTTTACCCTGCAATTAAATGGTATAATTAAAACAAATTTCACAAACAGTCCAAAGTAGACTCACCTCGTTCAGGACCAGCTGCTGTGTTCAGGCTGACAGCCTCAGCTGCCTTTTATCCTGCTGACTACAGATATTTCTCTGGTGTCATTTCACTTGTGACCGTGTCGCTCTGAGATCAAATGTTATACTAACAAGGGGCTTGTATGGTCACAGGTAAGCCCAGGTGAGTCTGTTGTCTATTATTATTATTAGACTATTGTAATCATGATGAGTTTTGACTTTCATTTCATTGTTCAGTGTCTTCTTGGGTCTCTCGTCAGTTTGTACTAAGACATCACTAGATGATCTACGAAGTGCCAAATCCATTGAACCTTTAATATTTAGGACACTGTATTGTATTTACTATCCCATTTAAAACCTAATAAGTAGACAGTTTCTCACAATGCCCACTGCTTATTAATTACATCAGTGTGAGTAACTGATGCCACCTCATGGTATTTCCTTTACAAAAAAATATTTTATTTGTAACAATCCTCTGACCCGTACGTTCATGTTTCTGGTATAATCTAGAAAAAAAAACAACAACAACGATGCCCTGATTATAATTCAGTCTCCTGTGACTCTTGGATAAGGAAATAAATATTCTATTACCTCTTTTGAATGACTGTGCTCAGGTACCACATACTAAAGCACAAATAACAGTATGTTCTTACCAATAATCACAACTGCTATGTGACCACTACAGAAAGTTATTTTTGTTTAATTCTCACCATGAGCAAGCAAAACATCAGAAAACATTAATTTAGAAAAACGTTTGCACACATTTATTTGCATTATAAAAAACAAACAGTCTGTTAGACCAAGTGTTAAACTAAATAGCAACCAATATATAGAACAAAGCAATGCCTCTGGTGTGCGTTTGATTAATGTCAATTTCTGAATCACATATTTAACCCACTGACTATATTAAAAAACAAACAAAACATAGAAACCTATACAGATACTTGTCATAAGTTGTGGCTCTGGTTGTCCCCATCTTGGTAGTCCTGTCCAAACTCTTAATCCTGCATAACTTTAAGCCTTAATATAATCTGAACAGGTGAGTTGTATATAAATTCACCGTCAATACAGTTGTCATGAACGGGGAAATTAGCTACAGAACTGTATTATTTTTTTTATTTTTCTGCACCCCAATGACCAAAAACCAAACAATGTAGCTTTGAATGCTCCATAGTCATTTGCAGTAACATCTTGACAATCATTTAGCTGACGTACTTTCCATAGAGGCAAACAGTAGCACATTTGCATGTTAGAGTCCTGATACAGAGGCTTTACAAGGTAGAATATAGGCTGAGGAAAGCAGCAGACTGAGCCGAGGCCATAGCCCGGTTAAACCTCATGATGCCTGGATAATGTTAAGAGACAGGCTGCGTTGTTCCCGCTGATCTCAGGACCTCTGTCCTCCTTAGGGAAGCTGTTCTACTTATTAAACACACTGCATCAGAACAACTGAGCCATGATGCTAAGAAATCTAGAGGCCCCATGACATAAAAAATGCATTTTTCATGTTGTAATCCTGTGTCCTGGGGTACGTGGCTGCCAACTGTTGTGCTATCTGTTTGTTAAAAAAAAAAGTTGGATCAGAAATGAATCATTTTTTATTCCATTCTTTTGTGTTAACACGTATACAAAAGATACACATCGATATGCACACAAGCACAGCATGGCTTTGATCAAGGCACACTCCAGTATCATCAATTTAAAAAATTAAATGATTAAAACAAAGGTGAGATCTCCTTCAGGAGGCAACCACATGCCTAAACTACCTCAACAATAAGGGACTTGATGGCTATATCCTTGATTCCCTCGAGCGGCACCATGAGTTTGATATTTGTGTTGGGTGGTTGATGCCATGAAAATAGGTTCAGGTATTCATAGTCCTCAGGGGATAAAGCCTAAAAACTATAGTGAACCTCTGGTAGATCAAATTTTGAACTTGTTCAGTACTTTGAATTACGATCAAATTCTTGCTAAACTAATGACACTGGCATTGGCATGGCTCTGCTCGAGGAGGTTTTTCCTTGTCACCATCACCAAGTCCTTGCTCATAGTGGGAATTGTTGGGTCTAAAATCTGTAAAGTGTCTGGTCTAGACCTAGAGATAACTTTGTTATGATTTGATGCTATGACGAAATTGAATTGTAAACATTACATCTGACAGACAGAAAGCAGCAAAATCTGCCTAGAACCAGAGAATGTTGTTGGTCATAGCAGAGCCAAAGCCTGCAAGTGTCATGATGAGCCAACAGTGATGTAATCAATCAAAATCAGTCGAATGAGAGAACATGGAGAATGGAGAACATTTCCCAGCAGCGTCAACACCAGAAACCAAAACCAAAATCTCTTGTGTGTCAATTAGAGAGGATGATGTTTTAGTCAAAGCCCCAGTTTGAGTTTTGAATTTTTTACATAAGTCTCTTTAAGCATGTTGATTTCAGAGCACCAGCTCACCTCCTTTTTACGTTTTAATCAAACAGATCAGTGGGTTGGCTGAGGCGAAGGAAATCCAGAAAATCTGAGTAATCCCCCATGTGTGCTGGTTTATGATGGATCAGGGCACTGAAACTGGGTTTATTAGCACATGAAACTTTTGCTCAAACCACTTGCAATGCATTAGTTCTGATTTCTTGATTCATCTCAACAGTTAATCCTGGCCAAAAGAACCACACTATTAAAAACGATTCAAATCGTTGAATTCATCTTGAACCTTTGGCAGTTTGGCACTCAAAATACAAGTGTGGGGAGGTGGGGAGAGAGTAGATGTGCAAAAAGAGGCTCGATATCATCATATCTGTATCATCAACATGATATCTAAAGGCAAACAGTCTTGGTTTGTTTTCAAAGTTTGCAGGGATACCATTGCCAAAGGGTCACGGTGTGGTTAGTTAATAGTGAAGAACACCAACAAAGAAAAGGGAGGCGCTGTCTGCACAATGAGACGACCAAACAAAAGTTTTCATTAGACTTAGTCTTGGTTTGCCAAACGTAGGTTGGAACTGCAGGTGAACCGGCACTGTAAATTGAACAAGGCGGTAGCAACATTACAGATCTGTTCAGAAAACCTTTCGGAATAACTACAGGAATGTTTCACTTGAAAAAAACAGCGTGTCGGCTTTAGTGGAATCTAGTTGCTGATTGTTACTCCTCTGTGTGTCAGTGTCGCAAGGTTTGACACACTTGCTAAAACAAAGTGTGAGATCAGGATGGTCCGGCTAACTTGTCTATGAGGGGACATGGGAGAAGTTTGCTTTTTGATAGAAATGACAAGAAAACTCATTTTTGAGGTTGAGAAGTGACACATTGTATAATCCACAAAAACTTTTTATATCCTCAAAAAGGATGAGAAGGGAGTTTAGAAGGAAATCCAAGAGCTGTTATGAGTTATGAGTATGTAAACTGTCCTCTGACGAGGGTTAGGGTTATTATTCTCAGGTGACAGAAATATTAACGTACATTTTAATCTTGGACTGGTATGGCTTGAAAGTACATACATTTCATTCTGCAAAGAACCTTGACACTTTTAATTCATAAAACCTTCGATGTTCTGGAGTGGATGGGGCTACAGCTGCATTTCATTGGGCAATCCTGTATTATGTGATGATAATAAAGCTGAATTTATCATTATGCTTTAAATCAGTTTGATCACTCTGACTTGGGACTTTTTTTACACGTTTTGGGTCAGTACCAGAAACGTTATGAATGAAAGATGAGCTCACAAACAGAGACGTTTAAATTCACTTATTAGTATTCACAGTCTGTAAACTGTGTAATGGCTCAATATTTTGACCTCAATTTCTTCCACAGAAAACAGGACACACACACACACACACACCACACACACACACACACACACACACAGCTTGCTTCACCCCTGGTGTTCTGCAAGGTTACAGGGTTACATCCTCCTCCTCCATCATCGAAACCCTTTTACAAGATAATGCTGCAGGAACACACACGCTGTAACATCACACACACACACACACACACACACACACACACACACACACACACACACACACACAGAGCTAGCAGGTCAACATTTGCACACAAATGGCTTTGGTTGGTGTGTTTCGGTGAACCCCAGGAGGATTCCAGTCAGCTGAGTCTTCGTTTGATGAGACGCCGACATGTTTGCAGGGAAATAAAGTCCCAGCAGGAAACCTCTTCTGTCCTTGGATCATGTAAAGACCACACTCAAGAGCTCAGGGGTCTTCCCTTCTCCACCTCATCCATCTTTTCTCACTTTCTTTCATGGTTCTGGAAGGTCAAGGTGTGTAAAAGTATTTTAATACACAGAATTTATCCCTGGTTACAGGTTAAAGCAACTAAGATACTGATGAGTTTAAAGCTTTGTAGGCCTTAAAATATCTTTAGACTGCAATCTCTCTCTGTGGGAATACGGACAGCTGTAACTCAAGTATTTGTTTTGATTACATTACTCTAATCAAACAGCCAATCACACCAGGTCACCTGCAGCAGCTAATATCACTGCCTATCCCAGCAGCAGTCAAGCCCAGCTCGGCGTCTGTCTTTCAGCCTTTTATTTCACCAAGCTCTCACCAACCACTAAAAGTCAGTCCCACATTTACTCTTGTCCGGCGGCTTTTTTTAAAAGGTTGTTAAAGATTAATTTTATATATAAAATTTGCATTTTGTACCCTTCAGGAGTCCTGACCTGCAGATTAAAAACCCGGCTCCACTTGTGGCACCAACACGCTCATTTTAAAGGTAAATCTGCCTATTTTTTACCAATAAAACCATCCAAAAAATATCAAATAAGCACAAACGCTATCTTGCAGGTCGGCAGACATTTGGGCCTGCTCCAGCAGCTCGGAGGATTAAAGACATAGCTCTGTGGCCCTTATCCTGCATGGCGTCTGGTTCCAGCTTTCTGCATCAGTGCATGAATTATGTATCGAGAGAGAGAGAGAGAGAGCGAAAAAAATAGACTTGAATTTTGAAATGTGAGTAGATTATGTTGAGAGTCGCAAACGAACAACATTTGGTGAAAGTCACTGTCAAGGGATTTCAAAAATGTCCATCTTTTTTCAAACGAGCAATATAAAAGGGTGGGACAAAAAAATCTGATGTGGCGTGAGATAAAGTGGGGTGATCCGGGGTGGTGGGCGTCGAGGTGGGGGAAGAATTGGTGCGTGGCAGGGGGATACAAAAAAGAAAAAAATCTGTAATAAATAGTGAAATGGGTGAAAAATTGGGATGGGTAGGGACAGTAAAGGATTCGTTGTGTGGGGGGGGGGAGGGGACTTGGTACTCGAGAAAAAGCAGCAAAGGCCGGAGAGCGGAGACGCCTCGGGGGAAACGGTTTTGTTTTTATATATTTCTGCCGCTAAACGGGGACAGAAGGTATATGATTCAGTGGCGAGTGAAATCGTTGGCTATTATACATCAGAGACAGCAGAGCGTGCATAAATTAACAGACAGTGATAATCAGATTGCTGTGATACTGAGGTGGTGATCACCAGAACACAACAGTTGCTCCCTCGAGAAACAGGCAAGGCAGGAGGGAAAGTAACAAAAGGTAATTCTCTAGTGGGAAGCTGGTATGGAAGATTGTGGCAAGGCCATGTAGACGAAGAAAAGAGAAACGATGATTGGTGGGTAGTGCATGAGGGAAAGAGACCTGCGACTGTTTTTCCTTAAAATATAGATATGAGAGATGGACAATCGATAAGTTCGAGATAAACCAGCATCGGGATTGAGTAAGGGAGACAGGCAGGTCTCAGCGATAGAAAGGACAAACACTGTTCAGGGTACTCGATATCTAAGTGGTGGTATAAAGAAGAGAAAGAGCGCATACAGACCGAGCAGCTAGGCCGATGGATGAGGATCGATGCCGGTAACTTGTTGGGTACTTGGCAGATGTCAGGTGTTCCAAGATAGAGTAGTAGGTAACAGAAAAAAACGAAATTGTATGTAATAATAAAAATTGTAATTATAAAAATACAGAAGCGAAAGAAGTTGAAACAAACCAAATCGACATGTGTCTGTAGGAAGGAGAGAAAAAACGGACATAATCAAGGAGAGCAACAGAAAACATAAGTAAACGAAAAAAGAAGGGGACGGGGGCCGGAAATGGGTTTGGGCAAGGGGCGGAGGGGAAAAAAAAAAAGACTGAATGCACAACTTAGCCCATTTTCGAACTGAAGTCCATGGCTGCTTGTGACACTAAAGAAATCTCAACATGTCTATTTAATGTCTCACCTCTGACAAAAAAAAAAAAAACAAAAGCTCAGAATTAAAATATTAATCCATTTTATTGTAATTAAAAATTTCACCCAACTATTTTCATCATCTTGACACCTCCCCTTGTTTACTGACGTTATCTTGTGTTTTTCAGTATCCTTGCCCAATTCCTGTAGTTTGTTTATTTTATTTATTTATTTATTTATTTCCACCGCTCAGAGTATTT
Source organism: Larimichthys crocea (assembly GCF_000972845.2). Classification (NCBI taxonomy): domain Eukaryota; kingdom Metazoa; phylum Chordata; class Actinopteri; family Sciaenidae; genus Larimichthys; species Larimichthys crocea. Next base: position 14,179,979 of record NC_040024.1, read on the forward strand.
GTCTATTGTATTTTTTTTATGTATTCAATATACTAACAACTGATGACGTAACTTCCCTTCGAGATAATCAAGGAGACTATGTCCAGGTTTTGAGCAGTCTGTCGGGGACGATCCCGGAGACGGTCCAGGTTTTAGACAGTCTGCGGGACGTCCACGGAGACTAGGTTCCCAGGTTTTTTAGAACAGTCTTTCGGGGACTTACGGAGACTAGGTCCAGGTTTTAATAAACAGTCGCGGGGGGAACGTCAGCGGGACTAGGTCCAGTTTTTAACTTCCTGCGGGGACGTCACGAGACGAGGTCCAAGGTTTAATTAAACAGTCTGCGGGGACGGCACGGAGACTATGTCAAGGTTTTAGACAGGCTGACGGGAACGTCACGGGACTACGGTCCGGTTTTAGCAGTCGCAGGGACGTCACGGAGACTACGTCCAGGTTTTAGAGAATCTGCCGGGACGTCACGGAGCCTAGGGTCCAGGGTTTTAGACAGTCTGCGGGACGATCACGGAGACTACGTCAGGTTTTAGACGTCTGTGGATAGTCTCAGAGACTACATGCCAAGGTTTAGACCAGTACTGCGGGACGTCACGGAACTAGCGTCGGGTTTTAGAAAGCCTCTGCGGGGACTCACGGATCTAACGTCCGGGTTTTTTAGACAGTCTGGCGGGAACCGTCACGGAGACTAGGTCCAGGTTTTAGACATCTATCGAGCTATCTATCTATATCTATATCATATCGATATATCGATCTAGCTACGATCTAGCTTCTAGCTAAAAATCAACTCAGTAAAATAGAAACAGAACAATAAAAAAAACAATGAAAATATGAAAAAATCAACCTCATATCAAGTGAAACAACAGCTGAAAACAGTATTTCTAGTGTTCATGTGGTAAGACAGAGTGAAGGTAAATCTTTAATACTAAAACTAAAAACAAACGCGTTTTTTTTTATTTTTGTCCCTAGGCATCGGGCCGTTGCCCCTCCCCCCTCGTAACCTAGGCACGCACGCAGCAGTTGGCGCCACCCCTTCAAAAGGCTCATTTGGTTGACAAACCCGTCCGTCAACTAAAACCGGAAGGAAAGACAAACAAAGTGGCTCCTGCAGGAGAAACAACGTGTGTTGTGTAACGGACGATAGAGGAACTCACTGATAAACACTGATAAACTTCCTGCTCATATTTTGACACGATGACGCACAAGCGTTTTAAACCCGAGACCACACGTGAAGAGGAGCCAGCTTTCATTTATTCACCTTCAAAGTTTAAAGAATTCAGCTCAAACTTTGTTCTGGGAGAAAGTCTGGTTAACTCCTGTGGTAGTTCTGAAGATCCTCTGAGACTGTCACAAACAGACTGTCTTAACCTGGACAAGTCCTCTGAGACTGTCACAGACTGTCTTAAACCGGACAGTCTC
>NC_040024.1:14181398-14201398 GCF_000972845.2 Larimichthys crocea
GGTCCAAAGAATGTACGTCACACCCAAAAATCAGTCAGCCTCGGCAAAAGATAATCCTCCCCAAAGAAAAAGAAATCGTCTGCCAAAGAAGCCTCATCCTCAATCTATGCTTCATGACTGTCATGGGAACTGCAGGAACGGGAATGACGGATGACCTTCATGACGGAAAAAACTTAAAACCTTCATGACCTTGTACAGGGGCAATTCGAATGGTCAGCTAAAATTAATAGCCCAGCAGCTAATATTGCTAAGCTAATTCATCTATTGCGAATTGCTTCTGTGCTGGGTGTGGTTTTTTTTTTGTGTTTTTTTTTTTTTGTGTGTTCTTCTGTTTTTTCTTTTTTTGTTGTTTTTTTTTTTGTTTTGTTTTTTTTGTTTTTGTGGTGTTTTCCGTGTTTTTTTGTTTTGTGTAGGTGTGTGTTTGTTTTTTTGTTGTTTTTGTCTTTTGGTTTTTTTTTTTTTTCTTTGTTCCCGGTTTTTTTGTTTTTTTTTTCTTTTGTTTTTTTTTGTGTTTCTTTCCCCAAAGACTTGTTTAGACTGTGTTTGGCAAGCGAGTGCAGCTAAAGTGTGCAGTGCACAGCAAGAATTTACTAGGCAGCGTCGAATGAGAGAACAGGGAGAATGGAGAACATTTCCCAGCAGCGTCAACACCAGAAACCAAAACCAAATCTGTGTGTCAATTAGAGAGGATGATGTTTTAGTCAAAGCCCCAGTTGGTTTGGTTTTTAATTTTACATAAGTCTCTTTAAGGCATGTGGATTTAGAGCACCAGCTCACCTCTTTTACGTTTTTACGTTTTAATCCAAACAGATCAGTGGGTTGGCTGAGGGAAGGAAATCCAGAAAATCTGAGAATCGCCCCGTGAATTCCATGTGTGCTGGTTTAGATGGATCAGGGCACTGAAACTGGGTTTATAGCACATGAAACTTTTGCTCAAACCACTTGCAATGCATAGTTCTGATTTCTTGATTCATCTCAACAGTTATTGGGCCAAAAGAACCACACTATTAAAACGATTCAAATCGTTGAATTCTCTTGAACCTTTGGCAGTTTGGCACTCAAAATACAAGTGTGGGGAGGGGGGGGAGAGAGTAGATGTGCAAAAAGAGGCTCGATATCACAATCATCATCAAACAGGAATCTAAAAGGAACAGTCTGGTTTGTTTTCAAAGTTTGCAGGATACCATGCCAAAGGGTCACGGTGTGTTAGTTAATAGTGAAGAACACCGACAAAGAAAAGGGAGGGCTGTCTGCACAATGAGACACCAAACAAAAGTTTTCATTAGACTTAGTCTTGGTTTGCCAAACGTAGGTTGGAACTGCAGGTGAACCGGCACCTCTCCCAGCACCAGTCGACTTCTTATCCACACTTTGGTCCATACTGGACTTGAATCGCCCCCCCACCCTCCGGTTCCCCAAGCCAAGTCCCTACGAACTACACCCTGAGGAAAATATGGATGGAAAAAAAAAAAAAAACAAGCGAAGAGGGAGGATTTGGCAAACCTAAAATGTCACCTGTAACAAAGGTGGGTGTCAAGCTGTATCCGATTGTTCACACATGTCCACAGAAAAAAAAAAAGACTCACCTGCTTATTGTCAGTCCGTCTCCACCAAACAACTACTTCACGGGGCTGGCCTTTTCTTTTTTTATATCTGGATTTTCGTTCCCTCTCCCAGCTGCTGAGTGCTACCCAGTGCACTGATAGCAAACAGTGACAAATCCATTGCTGTGTATGACTCAACTTCCAAACATAAACAGACAAATATCTGAGCGTGAATTCAGGGAAGCGAGTGGTGGCTGCGGTGAAAACACGGAGAGGGTCATGCTGTCTGTGGTCGACTGTAGATTGAACACATGACAAGGCAACATTAACAGATCTGTTTCAGAAACTTTTCAGAGTAAAATAAGGCTGTTTTTGACTGGAACTCCTCTACGATGGATTCACGTGAAAAGACACAGCGTGTTCGTCCTAATTATGGCATTCTGATGTTTACACGGCTGCTTAGTTCATAAAACCTTCGATGTTTTCTGGAGTGGATGGGGCTACCAGCTGGCATTTCATTGGGCAATCCTGTATTATGTGATGGTAGAATAAAGCTGAATTTTACATGGACTCATTAGTCTTTAAATCAGTTTGATCACTCGCTTGGGACTTTGTTACACCTTTTTGGGTCAGTACCAGAAACGTTATGAATGAAAGATGAGCTCACAAACAGAGACGTTTAATCACTTAGTATTCACAGTCGGTAAAACTGTGTAATGGCTCAATATTTGACCTCAATTCCTTCCACAGAAAACAGGACACACACACACACACACACACACACACACACACACACACACACACACAAAGCTTGCTTCACCCTGGTGTTCGGCAAGTGACAGGTTACATCCTCTCCTCCATCATCGAAACCCTTTTACAAGATAATGCTGCAGGAACACACACGCTGTAACATCACACACACACACACACACACACACCACACACACACACAACACACACACACACACACACACACAGAGCTAGCAGGTCAACATTTGCACACAAATGGCTTTGGTTGGTGTGTTTCGGGAACCCCAGGAGGATTCAGCCAGCTGAGTCTTCTTTGATAGAACGCGACATGTTTGCAGGGAAAAAAGTCCCAGCAGGAAACCTCTTCTGTCTTGGATCAATGTAAAGACCACACTCAAGAGCTCAGGGTCTCCCTTCTCCACCTGTCATCCTCTTTCCTCACTTTCTTTCATGGTTCTGGAAGTCAAGGTGTGTGAAATTTTAATACACAGAATTATCGCCTGTTTTACAGGTGAATCAACTAAGATACTATTGCAGTTTAAAGCTTTGGGTAGCCTGTAAATATCTTTTAGACTGCAAATCTCTCTGGGTAAATACGGACAGTGTACTCAAGTATTTGTTTTGATTAACATTACTTCTAATCAAACAGCCAATCTCTCCAGGTCCCCAGCAGCAGCTTGATCTCACTGCCTAGTCCAGCAGCAGTCAGCCCAGCTCGGCGTCTGTCTTTCAGCCTTTTATTTCACCAAGCTCTCACCAACCACTAAAAGTCAGTCCCACATTGACTCTTGTCCGGCGGCTTTTTTTTTAAAAGGTTTTAAAGATTAATTTTATATATAAAATTTGCATTTTGTACCCTTCAGAGAGTCCTGACCTGCAGATTAAAAACCACTGCTCCACTTGTTGCACCAACACGCTCATTTTAAAGGTAAATCTGCCTATTTTTACCAATAAACCATCCAAAAAATATCAAATAAGCACAAACGCTATCTTTCAGGTCTGCAGACATTTGGGCTCTGCTCCAGCAGCTCGGAGGATTAAAGACATATCTCTGTGGCCCTTTATCCTGCATGGCCGTCTGTTCCAGCTATTCTGCATCATACATGAATTAATTATACGAGAGAGAGAGAGAGAGAGAGAGAGAGCGAAAAAAATAGACTTTGAATTTGAAATGTTTGAGTGAGTTAATTGAGGCTCGCAAACGAACAACATTTGTGAAAGTCACTTCAAAGGGATTTCAAAAATGTCCATCTATAAACGAGCAAATTATCAAAGGACTCTGTGTGCGTTAGTGTGTCTGTGCTCGAGTGTGTGTCATCAGTCTTGCTCTGTTATATTAATTGTTCAGGTCTTTATCTGCTCTCAGCCTAAAGACCCTCAGGTCTTTTTTTTATTTTTTCTGAGCCTCAGAATCTATTTCAGGCTTCTTCTTTTCATCATGGACAACACGCTTCATTTAAACATGAATGTTGTGTGTTAAAGCTTCACCAGAACACATTTCTCAGTCCAAACACTCACATTTATCTTCTGTTTGCTGCACTGTTTAACTTGTGTGTCATGAAGCTGCGCTGTTTCTCTTTTAGATGATTAGAAATCATTAGTTTGAGTCAAACACTCTGGTTGTACAGCAGGCGTCAGCTAGAAAGGACAAACACATGTTCATGTGGCTCTATCTAGTGGTGTTAAGAGAGAGCTACAGACAGCAGCTGCATGTGTATGCATACTTTTTGTCTTTGCATGTCAGTGTTACACATTTGGACACTATTGTTATGTGTATATTGTTTTATCACATTACACAAATCATTTCTTAAAAAAGACTGACTTCACACATTAACCCATTTTACTTCTGTGCACTGACGTCATGCTGCTGTGACACTAAAGAAAATCTCAACATGTCTAATTTAATCTCACGTAAAAAAAAAAAAAAAACAAAGCTCAGAATAAAATATTACCAGTGTAGTTGCTATGAAAATTTCACCCACCAACTTTTTCTCATGCTTGACAACCGCCCTTTTTTACTGACGATCTGTGTTTTTCCAGTATCCGTGCCCAATTCCGGTGTTTTATATTAATTTATGTTATTTATTTATTTCACCTCAGATTTGGTTCTATTGTATTTGTTGTTATGTATTGCAAATATACTAGACTACTAATGCATGACGTTAACCTTCCCTCGAGATAGATCAAGGAGACTATGTCCGGTTTGAGAACAGTTGCGGGGAAGTCACGGAGACTAGTCCAGGTTTGTAGACAGTCTGCGGGGACTGTCACGGAGGACTAGGTCCAGGTTTAGCGTCTCGGGGACGTCAAGACAGTCGTAAGTCTGGCGGGGACGTCACGGAGACTTCGGTCCCAGGTTTTAACAACGTTCTGGGGAGTCAGGAGATCGAGGTCCAAGGTTTTAAAAAAACAGTCTGCGGGTACGTCAGGAGACTAGTCCAGGTTTTAACGTCTGCGGGACGTCACGGAGACTATGTCCAGGTTTTAGAAGTCTTGGGAGACGTCACGGAGACTACGTCAGGTTTTTAGACAGTCTGGCAGGGACGTCACGGGAGCTAGGTCCAGGTTTTAGGACAGTCCGCGGGGACGTCCACGGAGACTACGTCCAGGTTTAGACCTCTGCGGGGACTTCTCGGAGGACTACGTCCAGTGTTTTAAGGACGTCTTGATAGTCTCAGAGACTACATGCCGGTTTTAGACAGTCTGCGGGGACGTCACGGAGACTACGTCCAGGTTTTAGACAGTCTGCGGGGACGTCACGGAGACTAGGTCCAGGTTTTAGACATCTATCTATCTATCTATCTATCTATCTATCTATCTATCTATCTATCTATCTATCTATAAAATCAACTCAGTAAAATAGAAACAGACAATAAAAAACAATGAAAATATGAATAAAATCAACTCAATATCAGTGAAACAGCTGTAAAACAGTATTTCTAGTGTTCATTTAACAGAGTGAAGGTAAATCTTTAATACTAAACGCGTTTTTTCTTATTTTTGTCCCTATGCAGCTGCCGTTTCCTCGTAACTAGGCAACGCACGCAGCAGTTGGCGCCACCCCTTCTAAAAGCTCATTGGTTGACAAACCCGTCCGTCAACTAAACCGGAAGGAAAACAAACAAACGTGGCTTCCTGCAGGAGAAACAAACGTGTGTTGTGTAACGGACGAATAGAGGAACTCACTGATAACTCACTGATAACTTCTGCTCATGTTTGACACGATGGACGCACAGGAGACGTTTTATAACCCCGAGACCAAACGTGAAGAGGAGCAGCTTCATTTATTCACCTTCAGAAGTTTAAGAAGTTTAGCTCAAACTTTGTTCTGGGAGAAAGTCTGGATTAACTCCTGGTGGTAAGTCTCTGAGACTGTCACAGACTGTCTTAAACCTGGACAAGTCTCTGAGACTGTCACAGACTGTCTTAAACCTGAACAAGTCTCTGAGACTGTCTTAAACCTGGACAAGTCTCTGAGACTGTCACAGACTGTCTTAAACCTGGACAAGTCTCTGAGACTGTCACAGACTGTCTTAAACCTGGACAAGTCTCTGAGACTGTCACAGACTGTCTAAAACCTGGACAAGTCTCTGAGACTGTCACAGACTGTCTTAAACCTGGACGTAGTCTCTGTGACGTCCCCGCAGACTGTCTAAAACCTGGACGTAGTCTCTGAGACTGTCACAGACTGTCGAAAACCTGGACGTAGTCTCCCTGACGTCCCCGCAGACTGTCTAAAACCTGGACGTAGTCTCCCTGAGGTCCCCGCAGACTGTCTAAAACCTGGACGTAGTCTCCGTGACGTCCCCGCAGACTGTCGAAAACCTGGACGTAGTCTTCATCTTGATCTTTTAGGTCTGTCGTTTGACTGACTGCAGTGATCATGGCGTCCCCCAGCAGTCTGTCTCTGCTGGGCTTCAAGCAGCTGTCCATCTACCTGGTGGACTGTTTGAAGACACCAGCTGACCTGAGACCTGCTGTAAGGCCGGAGCCAGAAGCTGAGAAGCCCGCCAACATAGGAGATATCCATGTCCGCGACGAAGCAGAGAAGAGTCAGCAGGAAGCCCGACATCACCTCTGTGAGCATTGTGGGAAATCCTTCTCAAACAGCAGCAACGTCTTCAGACACCAGCGATGTCACTGCAAAGCAAAAAGAGGTAAACAGAGCGGTTCAGGGTCAACTTTATAGAAAAAGCCCATGGGTGATGGTTTGTGTAGATCATGTAAAGACATCAGTTTTAAGTTAAAGCTGCAAGCAGCGATGGTCGGGCCCTCGCACATGTGCGCACATCAAAATGTGCAAATTATTGGTCTTTATAATATTGGACTTAATAACCACAAGAAGTTTCAGACAGCTCTGAGAAGGTGCTTCCTGCCGATTACTTCTTTGAATTTTTTTATGCATCGCCACGCCCACACCGTTTCCTCAAAATTCATCATTTTGGTAACTTTTACTCAGGAAGTCTATGTGAACACTCCTACCAAGTTTGAAGTGAATTGGATACAATCCCTAGGAGGAGTTCGTTCAAACATGACTCCTTCTCAAACAGGCTGAAACACAGAAAAATGGCGATTTTCATTCTTAAATATCTCTAGTTTCATAATTCTGTGTCCAAAACTGTGACGGGGCTGTTTAAAAGAAAAATTCCAGGGGGCGCTATAGAGCGCTTTAGTCCCGCCCCCTCATTAATTATGCAGCCGAATTGTGCATAATATTGGTCTTAACAAACATAACAAGTTTCAGACAGCTCTGACAAAGTATATGATAGCTGCACAGTTTGCCCGAAATTCAGCAAAAAAGTGAATGGAATCTTGTTTTTTTTTGTTGTTTTTTTTAAAATCGGCAGCGTTGACTTTGATGCGCCGTCACGGCCACGCCCTTTGATAAAAAGTTGTGATTTTTATAACATTGTCGAGGCCTTGAGAACACACACGCCAAGTTTCAAGCACATCGGATAAAATCCCTAGGAGGAGTTCGTTCAAATGCGACCCCTGGACATGACCCAAAAACCCGAAAAGTCAAAATTTGGCAAAAATTGGACGCCATACGGTTCATTGTAGCCGGGGACACCCGGAGACTTTTTTGTGCATCTGGTCATGTTACATACTCCCACCGAGTTTCGTACATGTGTGCGAAACCGTGGCGAGGGGCACCTCCAAAAACGCACACCTAGGTGGCGCTGTGGAGGCATATGCGTACGTCCATGTGTGAGACCCCCAAAATACGTAATTTTACACCTGACAAGGGGGGGGGGTAGGCAAATTTTCTTGAGTTTTCGGGGGGGATATGGGCTGTCGAAAATGCGATTTACTTTATGGAAATCCCCTGGGTGCCTCTCTTCAGGGCACCTGAAGAGAGGGTTGACATCGCTGAAATCTGCTTCCTGTCTCTGCTTAATTTGCCAGAACGTCTCGTAATGAACCAGTGCCATTTTATTCAATGCCATTGCCAGAATTAGGCTCGTAGACCAGAAACCGACCCAACAGTACCCTGTCCTACTGAGCCTACAGATGTTTGAAGCTCTTTGAAGCGGCCTTCATTAATGAACCTATCTTTCCTCCTCAGATAACCCCTCAGTCCTCATGCAGAAGGAGCTGTCTGTCTGCCTGTTGGACCGTATGAAAGCTCCAGGACTGAACGGGCCAGTGGTCAACTTAGAAGAGGTGGACGAGCAGTCGGACTTTGAGAATCCACAGCAGATGAACCAGGAGCTCGAAGAACTGCAGCCGAGTCCCGGAAGAGCTGATGGGACGCCATTAGCGACTCAGAAAGCCGCCGTACCGAACTCCAAAGTCTCTGAGTCACTCGGAGAAGCATCTCTTTGTAATTCAGAGGAACGTCAAGAGGAAACATTCTGCAGGGACGTCGTGCAGCATGAAGCTGATGCTGTGCCTGCAGCTGGAGGTAAATGTTTTGTATAGAATTATAAATTTATGCTAGTTTGCTGTGTAACTCTCACATTTTTAGGGTCCAAGCCAACTCGGTTTTAAAGCTAGAATGAAGATAGAAGATGCTAACTGATGAAAGTGATAAAGTTATTTCCTTCTCATGTCAAAGTAGAAGATATCTGAATGAAAATGGGTTTCATGGGTACCCACGAGTCTCCTCTTTATAAATCAACTGTGCAGCTCAGTGTGGTTGGATGATTTTGGGCAGAAACTGTAAATATTAACTGTATTAATTATATATTTCGTCTTTCTTCCATGTCCACGACAAAACAGAAAAGAACCAGCAGGAAGGTGCGGCCACAGCCCGACATCCCCGCTGTGAGCAGTCATTTACAAAGAGGAGCAACGTCTTCAGACACCAGCGGCGTCACTGCAAAGCAAAAAGAGGTAAACAGACAAAGCAGGAGACCTATTTATGCCACAAATGCAGCACGACGTTCAGGACTAAACGGTATTTTAGACTGCACGTGTGCATCCGCATAGAGAACAGTGAAAATCTCAAGGGAGCAGAGATTTCAGAAGAGGCTCCGAGGAGAGAGAGACGTCATGCCTGCGACCAATGCGATAAGCGATTCTACTCTTTCCCAATCCTCCAACAGCACCTCCTCACCCACACGGGAGAGAAGTCCTACAGCTGCGAGGTGTGCGGGAAGCAGTTTGGAAGAAAGGGCACCTTGAAGTCGCACATGCTGATCCACACGGGAGAGAAGTCTTACAGCTGCGAGGTCTGCGGGAAGCAGTTTGGAAGAGAGGGCACCTTGAAGTCGCACATGCTGATCCACACGGGGGAGAAGCCATTTACGTGCGAGCAGTGTGGCAAGACTTGCGCCAGGAGGGGAGACCTCAATATCCACATGCTCAGTCACTCCGAGGAGAGACCGTACGGCTGCAGCCGGTGTCCGAAACGCTTCAAGCAGAGGACGAAACTGAATCAGCACGAGCGGCTTCACACGGGGGATGAGCCGTACCTGTGCAACTTTTGTCCGAAGCAGTTTAGAGTCCAGGAACTTTTGGCAGCGCACCTGTACACTCACTCAGAGGAGAGACCATTCAAGTGCACTGTGTGCCCGGAGGCCTTCAACAACGAGAGCGACTTAAAGAAGCACCAAATGATACACAAACCGCACAGCTGCTCGCACTGCGGCAAGAGCTTCCAGCTGCTGCAGCACCTCGCCAGCCACGAGTGTGACCACGTGGGGGAGAAACCGTACAAGTGCGACAAGGGCGAGAAAAGTTGCACCGAGTTAAAGGCTCTGAGAGTCCACCCGTCCATAGAGAAACCAGCACACTGCCTCCGGTGCAGGAAGAGCTTTGTCGAGCTCGCTGGTCACAAGTGTTGTGAGGTGCCGGAGAAACGGCACAGCTGTGCCCAGTGCGGCAAACGCTTCTCCCAGGCCGGGAACCTGAAGAAACACCAGCTGGTCCACACGGGGGAGAAACCCTACTGCTGTAAAGAGTGCGGGAAGCAGTTCAACGACAAGAGTAACCTCACCAGACACATGTGCACTCACACAGACGAGAAGCCGTTTGAGTGTCCGGCCTGTAAGAAGCGCTTCAGGCTCCCGCACCACCTCACGAGCCACCGACTGACACACGGCGACACAGATTAGAGAATCTGGAGATTTGTGTTGGAAGTAGCATCAGATGCAGAAGGTAGAGACAATAACATGGCCCTATGGTAGATAAAACATCATGAAGTGCCTTCTAAACGGATCCAGTGTGCTTCTGTAGGACGGTATGATGATCTGCTTCCTGCCTGATAATTGGTGGTGGGACAATGTAAAAGTATGGATTTCATATTAAATACTGGGAACAAACTAAATAAAATACCACAAACAGTTTTACTTCTCCGTCCCAGTATTTGCACTCAGAGTGACTGATGGTGAGTTGTACATGATCGGTGATTCTTCCAGTAGGTGGCGACATTGCTCAACCAACTCCAGCTCAGCACATCTAAACTGTCCAAGGTCCCATAGTCCTCACAAGGTTGCTATGATTGAACTGGAAATGACTCACACGGTGATGATTTGATGTTTGTCTGGGTTTAGTTCAGTCGTCATGGTAATAATAGTTTGTTTCTCACTGCTGCTCCACAGCCAAAAGAACAAAACAATATATATTTATTTATGATGATGATGATTTTTTAAAAAATATGTTTATGTTAAGCATAAATTCTGGACTGAAAATTATCAGGTCAACGTTACATTTTACGTAGATATGATGTAAAGATCATGTCAACCCAAAACTGGAGCCAGGAGGCGGCTAGTTTAACACTAATTTGGCACATCACCCCACATATCGTGTCATTTCTTTACTTCATTTTGTACAGATTAAAACACAGAACCAAGTCTACATGAGATGCTAAGCTAACTGTCTTCAGTTTAAATCAGAGTATTTCATTTGATGTTGAATTGTTCCTTTACTTGTTTAATTTGAATTAAAAAACATGAAAACTGTTACCAAACATATTCAAACAACAAAAATCATTTTGTGTTTGACTTGTCATCGTTTGAGTAATTACTGGCTCATAACTGTTACTGTCAGCTGTTTGTCACTGTTTGCTTTGAGAAAACAAACTGGGTCAAATACCAGTAAATCCTGTAGCCACTGAACTGGAGTGTGTGGGTGTGTTATCACAGCAGAGACACACACACAGGACAACAAACAAACCTCACGGCATCCAACAGCCGGGGGTTACACAACTTCAACCTGACCTGAGCACACTTTTCCTGATGAGTCACGGGTTTGTCAGACTGAGCTGGGAGGCTTCAAATGATCGGCGGCTGCGTTCGAGCGGCATTCAGCAGCAAGACTTCACACAGAGGAAGAACGACAGCAACCAAGATGGAGCGACTGAATTTACTCGTCTGCCTCCTTTTGATAGGTGTAGCTTCAAGTATGGTGAGTTTTTCCAGGTTTCTTATATAGAATTATATAATAATATATCATTTTTGTCATGTTGCTTTGCCGTACTGAGCTGATTGGTTTAATATTGGTACCTAACGCAGTGTTGGAGACTAATGAAAAAACTAGAGAAAGATTAGAGGCTAGAAAATAAACTAGCAGTTTAATGAGCAGTGTAATTTACCTGTATTAATATTCCCATTTTCCAAGTAGTTAATTAACCTTTTTTTTTTTTGCTGTTTTTTGTTTTTTGTAATTTAAAGTTTCCATTCTTGGCACTTTTACATAAATGATTCAGGTGTCACTAAAAAGAGTGGCAGCTTTTGACTTTTGTTTGAAACTTGTATCAGGTTTATGGCATCAATTTGAACTTTGATCTACTTTTAAATAATTAAGTAAACTAAACTGTAGTGAAACTGTTTTTAAAAGAGGTTTTTCGCGGCTAAAAATATCATTTATTGTACTATTTATTTAGTTTTACTCTCTCAAAAACATCATAATTTTTCATGGTTTAATATATTTATTATGAAATATATTTTTCTGTTTGTGCCTCTAAAAGCACTTCTTCATTCCGCCTTGAACATTTTTAATCTCTCTGTCATTTTCCAGGCTAATATGCTGGACCCCAGAGGAGCTCGTCCGGTCGAACACGGCACCAGAGATGAAAAATGTGCTACTGAGAAGGAATGGCCTTTCTGTACAAGCGATCAATGGGTACAGCTGCTTTCTCAATGTGTCACTTTCTTATTGCAGAAATTTACCAAAACTCAAATTATAGCCTCGTGATTTCTTTCTTGGACCTCACCGTCTCTCCTCTCTCCTTCATCAGGGCCCCAAATGTCCGTCAGGCTGCAGGATTCAGGGTCTGATGGATAAATACGACCACGGTCTGCTGAAGAGGGTCGAGAAGATCCGCAGCCTCCTGGATCAGTACAAGGGCAAGCACCGATCTGCCGACCTGGTGTCCAAACAGACCTACGACTACCTGAAGGAAAAACTCACCATCGACAGTGGTTAGTGCGTTCAACTTCAACTTAAATCTTTGGACAGTATATATGCTGTAAACTCTCAGATAAAAGGTCAGGTCTCACCAGGTGGGTGAGTGGATGTGAAGTTACCTGTACCTACCTTCAAGGAAACAAAATGTTTTCTACATCTTGAAAGTCTAAATGTTGCCACGAAAAAAATATGAGCAAAGTATCAGTCAGTCTGCATGCCTGTGTATCATGTTGTCAATTAATTCACCAGGTTATGACAACAACTACTACGACTTGGCTCAGAGGCTGCGTCAGAGAATCACAGACATGAAGATCAGGATCGACAGGCAGCTGAGAACCCTGGCCGCCCTGAAGGATCGAGTCAAGGACCAGGTGGCCGATATGCAGAAGCTGGAGGTACGCAGAAGCATGAAACAAAGACAAAAATACATTTCTTTATATTTAGGAGTCTTTTAAATAAAAACTGTAACAAACTACAAAAGTTAAGCTAGCTTGCAAACAGATCAAAAGGCCATAATACCTTAATTTAAGATCATTTAAGGTTGGTTATTTGAACCAAAAACAGCAATAACTAATAACTAGATCATTAAAAATCTCCAACAAAATCAGTTGTTCTAGCCCATTTTAATTTGTTTGAGAAAATAAACTTTATTTTGACCATTTGTAGTAGACTGCAGCATATGAACATTCAGTGTAAATCAATATAATGAATATATTTACAGTTTGATTCATTTGAATATGTAATTTAAAGGTGTTTTAAACTCACGATATCACATGATTTTCACTGGAGCGAATAGCTGAGATCTGCTAAGTTAGTTAACTTTAGCATCATTATAGTTCAGTTTTGTAGAATGATTGTTTATGAACTTAAGTAAATTTGCTGAGCAGGAAGCACATTTCAAACTCTTTGTCTCTTTTTTTAGGTGGATATCGATATTAAGCTGCGTTCCTGCAAAGGATCCTGTGAAGGTTACGCCGAGTACAGCATTGACCAGAGCAGCTACTTGGAACTGGACAAACAGGTAAAGATCGAACCCCGAACTCCAACCCAGAGTCCAGATTTAGAATTTAAAAGTCAAACACTAATATCTATGGCTGCTACAACTACTACAAAATCTAACTGTCTCATATGTGTCCATTTAAAATATCAAGAGTTACTACACGTAATGTACAGTCACGTTAATGCAATGATTCTGTGAGAAATAATCGATTTTCATATACAGTGGACAAACAAACTGGAAGTTTTGATTCTTGGTTTGTTTGGTCAGGAAAAAAAAATGTGCCTCAAAGCCATTTAAAACTATTTGTCACATTAAAATGCTTGAAGATTGAGAATTACTTGATTTAAGATAATTCAAGGAACCTATGGCTAAAGTTATTAAATTAAAGATTTTTATTTCAAAGAGTGTACAGTAACAAGCACCAGTAGGTAGACATGCAAATATCATAGTACACTTTGTATCCTCAACCCTTCACTCTCCCCTCCAAAATAAATACTTTATTAAAACAAACCAACCAAAAAGTGTAGCACAACAAACTAACAAACAAGGAAAGAACATATGATATATGTACACCTGTACCTTGCACCAGTACAAGAAACTTCAGCAAATAAAAACAGCATCAGAGTTGTAAGTAACGGTAACTCTTCTTACATATATTAAAGACTCTGGTTCAGAGGTACATTCATTATGGATCTCCTCTCAAAACATCTTCGTTAACCAAAGATCTTGAAAAATATGTCGAAGGTTATGGTTTTCTGAAGTTATTCTCTCTAATGGTAAAAATTCTGATAATTGTTTCAGGAGCAACTTAAAAGTTGGAGGAGAGTCATACTCCAAAAATGGAAACATCCATTTCTTTGCGAAATATGTTAAAGTAATTGAAATTCAGCTGTTTTTTAATCAAATTCTACCTCTAGGACAAATTGTGTAAAACAACAAAACAGATAAACATTCAACTCTAATCCTGATGTGTAATTACAGTTGAAGGACTGCATTTGGCCTCCCCAGGGGTGTTTCAACCCAACTACATGCAATGAAAATACAAACATTTAAAGGAATTAGTTCAACATGCATTTTGCACTTTCTCTGTCCATCCATTTCCCAGGTTAACCAGCTGGACTCCCAGTCGGCTCAGGCCATCGAGTCTGTGGGGACGCTGTACGTGATGAAGAGCAAGACACTGCAGGACTCTCATGCTGTCGACGGCATTTTCAAGTCCAAGGTCATCGCAACCGGAGCCGCAGCACAGGAAGTTCAAGACATATTCCCTGAGGTGAGGGACACGTTATGTTGGTTTAACAATTCATAGCAAATAAATCATGAAGGTTTCATGATTCATGAAAGACCAAAAACAAAAAGTTTAAAAACACTTTACATCACAGATATCGAGTTTAATTCTTTAAAAAAAGTCTTTTTCTAAAACAGTTGAATCCTGTAGTTTTTAACAAACTGCTGAAAGTTTTTTATTTGTTGGGGACTACTTTTAGCTGTGGATGAATCGAGTATTCAGTGAAACACCGTTACACAGATATCAGGGCACAGTCAACCATACGCACACGTGAATGAATTAATGAATTAAAGTTTGTTAA
This sequence comes from Larimichthys crocea, assembly GCF_000972845.2. Lineage (NCBI taxonomy): Eukaryota > Metazoa > Chordata > Actinopteri > Sciaenidae > Larimichthys > Larimichthys crocea. Next base: position 14,196,134 of record NC_040024.1, read on the forward strand.
ATTTGTGTCCTAAAAATTACAAATAAATGGTTAAATACGTGTATGGCCATAAAGAACAGATATGAACTGTAATTTTTATGTAACGTAAGAAAGCAGAAAAAAAACTGAATGTACAAAAATGAGAAATAACTTAATAAAATAATTTGTTATTAATAGCATAAAACATAAAATATTATGTTACTATATTAATATTAACAATTTGGTTGTTAATTTACAGATAACATTTGTAATTTTAGTTTTGTATACAACAGAAAATTATTTAAAAAATATATTTTACATGAATCTACTTCTTCTTTCTCAGGTGAAGACGGTACAATTCGTCCTCGAGCACGAAGGCTCCAGCTCGTTCCCAGCAACCATCTCCAAGGAACCAGGTACTTCCTACACTTCATCTACATCCTCAGTCCTTCAACCATCAACATCCTCCTCGACTTCCTCCTCTTCCTCCTCTTCCTCCTCAACCTCCTCCTCCACGTCGTCAAAATCCATCACTGAGTTAGGAGGCAACACCGATTTGTTTAATCTAGGTGGAGGGTTTGAATCCCTCAGCCAGCCTAGTACAAGCTTTGTGTCCACTCACACCATCACCTGCACCAAGAAGATCACTATCATGACACCGGATGGGCCAGAGGAAAGGGTGGAGCAGATGTCAGGCTCAGAGTGCCAGAACCAATTCTTCCCCAGCCTCGGCCAGGGCTCCTCTTCCTCCTCCTCTTCCTCTTTTACTAAGACCACCTACACCAGTGACACTAAAGGAAGCCTCTTTGGAGATACCAAAGGGTTCGGGGATCCATTCAGCTCTGACCTTGGCAGATTCACGGCGACCGATGCAGACGATGACCTTCCTGATATCCACGCCCGGAGTGTGAAGACTGCGCGTGTCGAGCGGCAGGCCGATTATATAGGACAAGGTACCAAAACATCAGACCTGGAGTAAAATCTTCAAAGGCCAGAACGGCACATTCAGCTAGACAGCATGCTTTAGCATCAGCTAGCTTGTAGCTAGCCCTATGTACCAAAATGTTGAAGTGAACATAGTAATTGTCATTGTTTATTACAAGAGCTTAAATATTTTTCACTTTCCTGGTGATGTATGTGGTTGTCACTGAGGAATTCTGGGTCATTGTGTAATTAAAGAAACAATGTAAATTAAAGGTAACTTTTCTGTCTTCAAAACAACTGGATATGAATTCTTAACAAGTGTTTTGCAAAGTGAGGTACTCAGGTTGTGATGCAAAGAAAAATCCTGCTGACTCCGGGGTTAATTCATCAAATATCACTGCAGTAAAATTCAGCTAGCCGAGCCAAATCCCGTCCAAGCTAACTCGCGGTCTTGCGGTGTGCCCCTCTCTTTTTGCAGATTGCATTGAAGCCAATCGGAACCACCTGAAAGGGGAAACGAACGGACTGTTTAAGATCAGACCCGGCAGCACAGGCTCCACAGATGTAGTGGAGGTTTACTGCCACCAGGAGGGTCTAATGGGTGGGTGGTTGTTAGTCCAGCAAAGAGAGAGTGGCGTGCTCAGCTTCAACCGCTCCTGGGCCGAGTATCGCAATGGGTTTGGTTCAGTCGACGCAAAAGGCAAGGGGGAGTTCTGGATAGGCAACCAGAACCTCCACTTGTTGACTAATCAGGGTGAAACTATGCTAAAAGTGGAGCTGGAGGATTGGGAAGGGGGTGTAGCCCGTGCTGAGTACATGATCAGGGTAGGTTCAGAGGAGGAAGGGTACCCACTGCATGTGTCCGGGTATAACGGGGATGCCGGGGACGCTCTGGTGGTGCCTCAGTCTGATATGGCATCTTACCTGTCCCACAACAGGATGAAATTCAGCACCTTTGACAAGGACAATGACAAGTGGGAGGAGAATTGTGCAGAGCTGTTCGGGGGTGGGTGGTGGTACAACAACTGCCAGTCAGCTAACTTGAATGGGATTTATTATAAAGGCACATACGACGTGGAGAAAAACACGCCGTACGAGGTTGCAAATGGAGTCGTGTGGGGGACGTTTAAACCGCAAAATTACAGCCTGAAAACAGTTCGGATGTTCATTCGAGGCATTGCTTTTTAACAGGGCATGACCAAAAAACATAAAAATTACTTTTCTACACATTTCTGTATTTAAAGTCTAAAAAAATCACCAAATCGAAGGTGGTTTCAGACCTTTAGACCGTTGATCTGTTCGTGAATCATTCCCAGATTGCAAAATCAAGTCAAACAGTGTTAGCGTGCCGCCATGGGTATTTGTGTTGATTCTTCTTTGTTTGTCAGCAGTCTGTGTAAATGCCATTGACCTGTTTGTTAGCATGAACTGACCAATGTTCTCCCTGTTGTGTAACTCTGTACAGAGCAATGACCGAACTCTGCTCAGTCAATAAAGAGTCAATGTTCACTTCAGCCACTGTGGTCTGTGGTGTTATTTCAATCTGAATAATTAAAAAACTCATGTTATACATTTCCTTCGAGGCTCAGGGGAAAAAGGTCCGTAACAGGGTTAAATTCAATCTTTTAAAGTTTAGGTTCATTCAAGATTACAAATAAAGAGAGGCGGCTAAGATGTTCATGTATTCTTACTATTTAACAATCTAAATGATTAATAGCACTACTCCATAAAGAAGTTTTTATAATTTCCAGATATTAACACAACATGACTTGCTGATTTAGGAATAGTTTATTAAAGATGTAGATGTTTGTCTTATGTACAATATTATATACATAATTGGACACAAATAAATGGTTAATTAGTCTTCAGCTCAGTCAGCACTAAAACTCATGCATGTTGTCCTCAGTCTGTCTGTGCTGAACTTCCCTTGCTGTCCGTCCTTAGGTACCTGCAACTATTTATTGTGGTTTTTAACGTGTCAGACTTGAGTTATATATCTTATACACTGCATGCTTTTTATGTCTTCTGGTTTGCATGTTTTAGTGTCTTATTTAATGCATAATCATATTAATATCACTCTTTTTGTAGATGTGTTTGTGTATTAGCATTACAAGCCTCTTTGTTGAATTCATTAATTGAAATAAGAAGAAATTAAGGAAACATTAATGTGATTTGATGTATCTGTGGAGGTGAAGCATTTGTTTGTTGTACTCTCACACAAACTATAAGATTTTCTTCTTCTTATTGTTGTTTTTTCAGTCAGGGAAAAAATAATCTGTTAGCTATTGAACCCTGTAAGTCTTTAATCTTTGAATGCTTGTATTACACACAGTGTACATACACACAGATAAAACCAGAGGACTTTAGGACCCCTGAGGGTCTGTGCGAAGGGGGTCATTAGAGGCAAATACCCACTTTAACCAGTTAATAATCGAGCTTTAGTTTTACACAAGAGGATCTTTTCACTGAGGGAAGATCAAGATTCATTAAAAAAACACATTTGGAGGGTCAAGGGTAAATTTTCAGCCCTGAACATAAAGTGGTGGATGACATTTTAGTTTGTTAAACACATTTTTTATAGTCGTTTGTGAGACTATCCAAAAATATCCACAAAAAATAAATAAATCACAATGCAAAAAAATTCACGAGATCTTAACCTGTCTGTAATCTTTATCTTTACATTATGTTTCAGTCAGAGCTCAGCTGAAGGTGAACTGATCACACTCCTGTGTTTTTTTTCTTGTCTTCAGTGTGTGCGAGGTTAATGCTGCAGAGTGAGCTTGGCCAAAAGCCGTCCAGTCACAACCAGATGTACCGGAAGCAGTGCTGTCGAGCAAAATCAGACGTCGCCCTATGCTCAGATGATGACTGGGTAAGAAACACACAAACAGCTTTACGAATGAAACTTTCAGAGTACAGAGTAGTACTTTGATATAAGGTAGTAGACACAAATGTCTGAAAAGCCTGAAAGAAAATGTGTTCTTTTGTATCCTCCTGTTGTCTTTCTATAGCTGACATCATGCATGGTAGTTCATAGTTACTGTTGCCAAGCAGGTCTTTGTCTACAAACCTGCTACAAATGTGCTTTTATTTCCTGAAGGTCTCTAAATGCCCCTCCGGCTGCAGACTCAAAGGTTTGATGTCGCAGATGGAAAGCGAAGTGGAAAGAAAAGTGAAGAAGGTGTGCAAGAAGGCAATGATGTATGAAGACGCGCTTGAGAAGTCCATGATGACGATGACAGATTTCTACAACAAGAACCGGAGAGACATAGTCGGCAGATACAGTAAGACTGACGATGACGCCGACTATTCTGGACAGAATTATGTAGTCTAATCAATATTGTATTCATCTGCAGTGTTTGAGCTGAAGTTTGCGGAAAATGCTGAACGATTGACCAAGAACTTCACGGCACTACAAAATCGATCGTCCAAGCTGTCACGGCAATTCGATGAGCTGCTTCGCAAAGCCCAGAAACAAATGGAGGAATTGTATCGGACCGAGGTGAGGCATGACTAACCGCTGATCATCTTTAAGCTCTAGTAATGAACAGTAACTGCTAATTAACAGAACTGGGCTCAAAAGCCAGACTGGCTTTGAGCTCAGCCTCTGATACCAAGAAAGAATACTGTTACTCTACCGAGGTGGTTTACAGCATTACCACCTCGGATAATAACATAACATAATAACTTTATAACAGAATCATGTATCAGTGTTGTGCTTATCGCTTATTGCTGATGCTTTGCTTACGTCCACCAGGTCGACATTGACATGAAGCTGCGAGCCTGCTATGGCTCCTGTCAGTCGGCGTTACCGTTCAGCATGGATGATCCCAGTTATCAAACGCTTCAAAGTGACATAGACCAGATGGACAAGACTCTAAAAAGGAAGGCAGCGCCTCCTGAAGACCTCCCACATATCAAGCTACAGCATGTGTGGATATAGGGCCCCCACCATCTGGAGAGTACAAGACCATCCTCATAGTCCAGAGAGAACTGTTGACCCAGTTTGAGGACATCGAACAGCATCAGATAGTTCTGGAGGATCTGCTTTAGGAGTCTTCAGTTGTGGGGGCTCTCTGTCCTACAGAACTGGAATGACAGGATGCAAAGAAGAGAAGAGTGGACATTTTATTTTCTATTCAACAGCACTGGGCTCTGTTACACATCTTCTGTATTTACTAAAACCTGAGATGTAGTTAGGCCATATTCACACCAAATCTTGTGTTCTGTCCAAAACTGAGGGGGTAGTATGTTTTTGCAGCAACTTATTTATTTGTAAATAAGATTCAACTTATTTGTAACACGGATGCAATGAGAGCACACTGCTCTGTTTCATTTTTTAGTCACTGTCAGAAGAGTGACTTTCAGCACACTGTACAGTCG
>NC_040024.1:14208898-14218520 GCF_000972845.2 Larimichthys crocea
TCTCGCCCGTTTTTTTTTGTTTTTTTTTTTTCCCTTTTTTTTTTTTTTCTCCTCATTTTTTTTTCTTTTTTTTTTTTTTTTTTTTTTTTTTTTTTGTTCACTTTTTTTTTTTTTTTTTGTTTTTTTTTTTTTTTTTCTTTTTTTTTTCGCCTTTTTTGTTTTTTCATTTTTTTTTTCATTTTTGGTTCGTGTTCTTTTTTTTTTTTTATTTTTTTTTTTGTTTGTTTTTTTTTTTTTTTTGGGTTTTTTTTTGTATGTTTTTTAATTTTTTGGGTGGTTTTGTTTTTTGTAATAAAATTTTTTTTTGGTTTTTGTTTTTTTTTTTGTTTGGTTTTTTTCTTCAGATTTTTTTGTTATATTGTCTTTTTTTTTTTTTTTTTTTTTTTTGTTTTTTTTTGGTTTGTATTTTTTGTCCTATTTATTTTTTTTTTTTTCCCTTTTTTTTTTTTTTGTTTTTTTTATTTTTTTTGTTTTTTTTGTTTTTTTTTTTTTTTTTTTTTTTTTGGCAAGAGGTGAATCAACCACTCATCCAACCAGGGCACCTCCATACTTTTGTCCATTACTGGACTTGGAAAAACCTTGATGATGTTTGAGGCTAACCTCTCCTCCGCTACTCAAAAAACACACTACACTGAGGAACATACTTCTGACTGCTCGTGTTATTTCACTGCATTGCATAAAAGAAAAAACCAGTAAAAATCATTTTTACACCATGCAAACGCTGAAGTGTGTTTGGAACAGGAAAACTAAATCCTCCTCCTCTCCCTCCTCGTCACCCCCTGGTCCAACACTTGTAAAAAAAATGAAAACAAACAAAAAAAAACATCTGTATTTTTTTTTTTTTTTTTTTTTTTTTCCTTTTGTTTTTTGTTTTTTTTTTTTTTTTTCTTTCCGTTCTTTTTCTCGGGGTTTGTTTTCTTTTTTTCTCCTTTTTTTCTTTTTTTTTTTTTTTCTGCGGTCTTTTTTTTTCAATCACATTTTTTAATTTTTTTTTTTTAATTTTGTTGTTCTTTTTTTTTTCTTTTTTATTTTTTTTTTTTTTTTTTTTTCATTTTTTGTATTTGTTTTTTTTTTCTTTGTTGTTTTTTTTTTTTTTTTTTTCGTTTTTTGTTTTTCGCCTTTTTTTTTTTGCATTTTTTTTTTCATTTTGGTTTGTCGTTCTTTTTTTAAATAAGTGTTTTGTTTGTTTGTTTTTTTGTGTTTTTTTGTATTTTTTTTAATTTTTGTTTTTTTTAAAATTTTTTTTGTTTTTTGTTTTTTTGTTTGGTTTTTTCAATTTTTTTTTGTTATATTCCTCTTTGTTGTGGGGGTCCTGTGTTCGTTCTGTTTTTTTTGTTTCAAGAAGGTGAGCTAGCACCTCTCCAAACCAGTCACCGTTCCAACTTGGGTTCCATACTGGGACTTGAAACCTTGAAGATGTTGAATGCTAACTCTCCTCCGTACTAATACTAAACACTGAGGAGACTACTTTAGCTGACTGCCTTGTTATTTCACTGCATTGCATAAAGAGAATGGGTGCCCAGTAAAATCTTTTTACATTCAACGCCTGAAGGTGTTTGAAACAGGAAACTAATCTCTCATGGTCCAACTGTGAAAAATTAAACAAACAAAAAAAACATCATGTATTTTTTCCGTTCTTTTTTCCTTTCGGTCTTTTTAATTTCTTTATTAATTTTTTTTATTTTTGTGTATCTTTTTTTTTTCAGTTTTTTCTTTGTTTTTTTTTCCTTTTGTCCTCCTTTTTTTCTGCATTTTTTAATTTTGTCGTTCTTTTTTATTTTTTGTTGTTTTTTTTTTTTTGTTTTTGTTTATTGTATTTTTTCATTTGTTTTGTAATTATTTTTTTTGTTTTTGTTTTTTTGTTTGGTTTGTTTTCATTTTTTTTTGTCTATTTGTTCGTTTTTTGTCGTCTTTTTTTTTTTTTTGCAGGAGTGAATCAGCACCTCTCCCAACAGCGACACTTCATACGTTTGGTCCATACGGACTTGAACCTTGATGGATGTTGATGCTAACTCTCCCCGCAGACTCAATAAACACCTGAGGAACATACTTCTGCTGACTGCTCTGGTTATTTTCACGAAACATCAGATGCAACCAAAGAGAATGTACCAGTATAAAAATCATTTTTACATGCACGCTGAAGTGTGTTTGACAGGAAACTAAATCTCTCTCCTGGTTCCCAACTGTAAAATTAAAAACAAAAAAAACAGGTATTTTTTTTTTCCGTTCGTTTTTTTGTCTTTTCGTTGTCATTTTGTATTGGTTCTTCAGTCGTTTTTAACTTTTTTTTGATTTTTTTGTTTTTTTTTTCTTTTCTTTTTTCATTTTTTTTTTTTCGTTTTTTTTTTTTTTCTTTTTTTTGTTTTTTCGTTGATTTTTTCCTTTTTTTTTTTTTCATTTATGCGTCATCTTTTGCTGTTCTCAAAGATCTGTTTTGTGCCGACATATTGGAGGTTTGTGATTTTGGGAGCTAGTAGAGTGTTCTGATGTGGTGCGCATCATTTTATGACATCCAGAAACCTTCATAATTTTGTAGCACTTAAGTTAGTTCTGCTTTTTTTCTTTTTTTTATATGATTTTTCCTTTTTTTTTTGTCTTCTTTTTTTTGTCTTTTCTTTTTTGTGCAAGAGAGGTGAATAGCACCTCTCCAACCCAGTCGACCTTCCATACTTTGGGTCCATACTGGACTTGAACTAGTGATGATGTTGATGCTAACTCTCCTCCCCCCGCTACTCAATAAAAACACACTGAGGAACATACTTGCTTCGACTGCTTGTTATTTTCACCACGCATGCATAAAAGAGAATGTGCCCAGTAAAATCATTTTAAATCAGCACGCTGAGTGTGGTTTGAGACCGGAGAACTAAATCTCTCCTGGTCCACAACACTTGTAAATTAAACAAACAAAAAAAACTTGTATTTTTGTTTTCCTTCTTTTTCTTCGGTCTTTTTTTTTTTTCCGTTTTTTTTAATTGTTGTTAGTTTGTGTGTTTCTTGGTTTCATTTTTTTTTCATGTTTCGTTTTTTGTTTTTTTTTCTGTTTTTCTTTGTTTTTCTTTCTCCTTTTTTTTTTTGTTTTTTTTTTTTTTTTTTTTTTTTTTTTTTTTTCCCTTTCCCTCCTTTTTTGCATTTTTTTTTCATTTTGTCGTTTTCGGTTTTAAGTTTTTTTGTTTTTTTTTTTTGTTTTGTTTGTATTTTTTTCATTTTCTTCCTTTTTTTTTCATTTTTTTTTTGGTTTTTGTTTTTTTTTGTTTGGTTTTTTGTTCTTTTTTTCATTTTTTTTGTTCTATTTTCTTTCCGTTTTTTTGTCCCTTGTATTTTTCTCTTCGTTTTTGCAGGAAGGTGAAGCACCACCTCTCAACCAGTCGACCTTCCATACTTTGGTCCATACTGGACTTGAAACCTGATGATGTTGATGTAACTCTCCTCCGCGACTTTACTTTCAATAAACACACTGAGGAACATACTTTCCTGGAACTGCTGCTCTGGTGATGGTCACACCGCATCGCATAAAAGAGAATGTGCCCAGTTAAAAATCATTTTTTACATGTCACCGCTGAATGTGTTTGAAACAGGAACTAAATCTCCTTCTCCTGGTCCAACTTGTAAATTAACAAACAAAAAAAACATCTCTGTATTTTTTTCCGGTCTTTTTTTCTTCTGTATTTTTTTCGGTTTTTTTTGTTGCATGTTTTGTTTTATTTTGGTCGTTTCTTTTTTTTCTTTTTTATTTTTTTTTTGCATTTTTTGTTGTGTTTTTTTTCTTTTTCTTTCCTTTTCCTTTTCCTGTTCTTCTCATTTTTTTTTGTTCTTTCTTTCCCTTTTTTCTATTTTTCTTTCCACTCCATTTTTTTTTTTTCTTTGGGGGTTGGTAAGTTGGTTTTGAGTGTGGCGTTCGTGTTCTTTTGGTTGTTTCAGGTTTGTTTTTTTGTTTGTTTTTTTTTTTCCGTATTTTTGTTTTTCTTTTCCTTTTGTTTTTTTTGTTTGTTTTTTTTTTTCACAAACCTGGCAGGGCCAGCGGCTGTTTCCAGCAAAGCCATCAACAGGAAGAGCAGCCTACCATACGTTGGAAGGTGACTGGTAGCTAGGTAGAGTGTGTCGGACTGTTGGCCCCCCGTCGCTCCAGATAACAGGATTATGACACGGCACAGAGACTTCAATAAAGTTTGTCAAAAAAGGCAGGCTTAAGGTTAGTTTCTGTTCTTTTTTTTTTTTTTTTTTTGTTGCAATTTTTTTTTTTTTTGTTGTTCTTTTTTTTTTTTCATTTTTGTTTTTTTCATTTTTTTTGTCCGTTGGGTTCTTTCCCTTTTCCTTTTTTTTTTGTTTTTCTTTGCAGAGGGTGAATCGGCAACTCTCCAACCAGTCGACCTTTCCATAACTTTGGTCATACTGGAATGTGAACCTTGATGATGTTGAATGCTAAATCTCCTCCGCTACTTACTCAATAAACCACACGGAAGGAACATAATGTCCTGACTGCTCTTTGTGTGGTGTTTATTTCAACCCGCATGGCATAAAAGAGAAAAGTACCTCGTAAAAATAATTTTTTTACATTGTGTTGTGAACAAGAAAAGTGTAAACTACGTAAATGTTAGAGTGTGTCTGACTGTGGCCGCATACATTATTAAATGACCTGCAAAAGCACAGGAGACTCAATAAATTCAGTCAAAAAAGTCAGGCTGGAGGTTTCCAGCACCAGGGTCAGCTGCAGGTCAGAGCAAAAAATTTTTTCTCTCTTTTGTTGTTGTCGCTTCTGTCCTTTTTTTCTTTTTTGTTCCTTTTTTTTAGCACAGTAGAGTCATTTTATGAAACAATACAATGTAAAGTTAGAAAGATGCAAAGGCTCTAAATGCGTTTATATTGACAGATTGGAAAAAACGACGGGTACAGTGTGCTTGAAAGGAACAAAGTCCACTCGTCTGACAGGACTAAAAAATGGAAACAGAGCAGTTGCTCTCATTGCAAAATCCGTGTTTACAATAAGTTGAATCTTATTTACAATAAATAAGGTGGCGGCAAAACATACTCAACGACCACCACCCCTAGCCCCCTCAGGTTTTTGGACGAACACAAGATTTGGTGTGAATAGGCCTAACTACATCTCCAGGTTTTAGTAAATACAGAGATGTGTAACAGAGCCCAGTGCGGTTGAAATAGAAAATAATGTCCACTCTTCTCTTTCTCAGTCTTGCATCCTGGTCCTTTGTCCAGTTCTGTAGTACAGAGAGCCCCACAACGTAAAGACTCCTAAAGCAAGATCCTCCAGAACTATCTGATGCTGGTTCGATGGCCTCAAACTGGGTCAACAGTTCGCTCTGGACGATGAGGATGGGTCTTGTACGCCTCCAGAATTGTGGGGGCGCCTATATCCACACATGCCTGTAGCCTTGATATGTGGGAGGTCTTCAGGAGGCGCTGGCCTTCCTTTTTAGAGTCTTTGTCCATCTGGTCTATGTCACTTTGAGCGTTTGATAACTGGGATCATCCATCGCTGAACGTAACAAGCCGCTGACTGAGCCAAGCAGCAGGCCTCGCAGCGTCATGTCAATGTCGCCTGGTGGAAAACGGTAAAGGCAAGCATCAACATAAGCGATAAACACAACACTGTACAGATTCTGTTATAAGTTAATTATGTTATGTGTTAGTATCCAGGTGTTAATGCTTGTAACACCTCGGTAGGGAACAGTATTCTTTCTTTCTTCGTTCTTTCTGTGCTTTTCTTTCTGTTCTTGGTATCAGAGGGCTGAGCTCAAAGCCAGTCTGTCTGGCTTTTGAGCCCAGTTCTGTTAATTAGGCAGTTAACTGTTCATTACCGAGAGCTTAAAGATGATCAGCGGTTAGGCATCCCATTCCTCACCTTCGTCCGATCAATTCCTCCATTTGTTTCTTTCTTCTGGGCTTTGCGAAGCAAAGCTAGCTTCATCGAATTGGGCCGGACAGCTTTGGACGATCGATTTTTGGTAGTGCCCGTGGAAGTTCGGGGTCAATCGTGCAAGCCAAGAGCATTTTTTCGTCCCTTTCCCCCGCAAACTTCAGCTCAAAACACTGCAGAATGAATACAATAGTGAATTAGACGTACAAATAAATTTTCGGTCCAGAATAGTCGGCGTCATCGGCAGTCGTTACTGTATCATTGCCGACGAATGTCTCTCCGTTCCTGGTGTAGAAATCTGTCAATCGGCATCATGGACTTCTCAAGCGCGTCTTCAGACATCATTGCCTTCCTATGCACACCTCTTCAACTTTCTGTCCGTACTTTCCTTTCCCGTTCGTTTCATCTGCGACATCAAAACCGTTTTGAGGTCTGCAGCCAAGGGGCATTTAGAGACCTTCAGGAAAAAAAGCAAGTGTACAGGTTTGTAGACAAAGAACCTCTTGGGCAACAGTAACGATGATGGGGGGGACAATATGAACTACCACCCAATGCATGATGTCAGCGATAGAAAGACAACAGGAGGATACAAAAGAACATCATTTTCTTCACAGGCTTTCAGACCAGCTTGTGTCTACTACTACCGGATTCAAAGTACTGACTCTGTACTCTGAAAGTTTCATATGCGTAAAGCGGTTTGTGGGTTTTCTTACCATCATTCATCTGAGAGCACAGGCGAACGTATGATTTGCCTCGAACAGCGGCTGCTGCTTCCGTACATCTGGTTGTGACTGGAAAACGGCGTTTGGCAAGCTCACATCTGGCAGGGAGCATTAACCAAAACCGTTGCACACACTGAAGACAAGAAAAAAAACACAGGAGTGTGAGCAGTTTCACCTTCAGCTGAGCTCCCCCTGACTGAAACAGAATGTAAAGATAAAGATTATACAGCAGGGTTAAGATCTTGTGAATGGTTTTTTTTGGGTTGTGATTTTTTTTTTTTTTTTTTTGTTTTTTTTATATTTTGGATAGTCCTCACAAACGACATAAAAAAGGTGTTTAAAACAAAAACTAAAATGTCCATCCACCAATTTATGTTCGGGCTGAAATTTAACCCCTTGACCCTCCGCCAATGGGTTGTTTTTTAATGATCTTGACTTCCCTCAGTGAAAAGATCTCGTTGTGTAAAACTAAAGCTCGAATTTAATTAACGGTTTAAGTGGGGTAATGTTTGCCTCTATGACCCCCTCGCAAGACCCTCAGGGGTCCTAAAGTCCTATCTGGTTTAATCTGTGGTAATGTACAACACTTGTGTTAATACAAGCATTCAAAGATTAAAGATTACAGGGTTCAATAGCTAAAAATTATTTTTTGTCCCTGACTGAAAAAACAAACAATAAGAAGAAAGAAAATCTTATAGTTTTGTGTGAGGTACAAAACAAACAAATGCCTTCAATCACACACATCAACCGCCACAGATAATCAAATCACATTAAAATGTTTTCGCCGTAATTTCTTTCTTCTATTTCAATTAATGATTCAACAAAAAGGCTGTAATGCTAATACACAAACAATCCTACAAAAAGAGTGATATTAATAATGAATTATGCATTAAATAAGACACTAAAAAAAATGCAAACCAGAAGACATAAAAAGCAATGCAGTGTATAAGATATATAACTCAAAAAAGTTTCTGACACGTTAAAAAACCACAATAAATAGTTGCGGTACCTAAGGACGGACAGCAAGGAAGTTCAGCACAGACAGACTGAGGACAATCATGCATGAGTTTTGTGCTGACTGAGCTGAAGACTAATTAAAAACATTTTATTTAGTGTCCAATTAGGTATATAATATGGTACATAAGAATAAACATCCTAAACAGCTTAATAATCAACTATGCCTAAAAGGCAGCACGATCATTTTGTGTTAATACTGAAATTATAAAAACTTCTTTAATGGAGTAGTGCTATTAGCCAATTTAGATTGGTAAAATATAAAGAATACATGAACACTTTAGCTTAGCCCTCCTTCTTGATATAATTTTTGTAATTGAATGAACCTAACTTTAAAAGATGAATTTAAAACCCTGTTACGGACCTTTGTTTTCACCGGAGCCTCAAGGAAATGTAACATGAGTTTTTTTAATTATCATGGAAATAACACCACAGACAGACCACAGTGCTGAAGTGAACATTGACTCGTGATTTGACGAGCAGAGTTCGTCATTGCCTTCGTACAGAGTTACAACACAGGGAGAACAGTTGGTCAGTTCTGGCTAACAAACAAGGTCATGGCAGTTACACACAGACTGCTGACAAAACAAAGAAGAATCAACACAAATACCCCCCATGTGGCGGCAACGCCTAACACTGTTTTGACTTGATTTTGCAATCGGGGAATATTCACGAACAGATCAACAAACGGTCGAAAGGTCTGAAACCACCTTCGATTGGGTGATTTTTTAGACTTTTAAATACAGAAATGTGTAGAAAAGGTAATTTTTTTTATGTTTTTTTTTTTGGTCTGTGCCCTGTTAAAAAGCAGGGCCTCGAATGACATCCGAACTGTTTTCAGGCTGTAATTTTGAGGTTTAAAAAAAAAAAAAAAAACGTCCCCCCCACACGACTCCATTTGCAAAACCTCGTACGGCTGTTTTCTTTCTTCTCCACGTCTATGTGCCTTTATAATAAATACATCAAGTTAGCTGACTGGCATAGTTGTTGTACCAAACACAACCCACCCCCGAACAAGCTCTGCAACAATTCTGCTCTCCTCCCACTTTGGTCATGTCCTTGTCAAGGTGCGAATGTCATTCACATTCTCATCCCGTTGTGGGACAGGTAAGATGCCATATCAGACTGAGGCACCACCAGAGCGTCCCCCGGCAATCCCTCCCCGTTATAACCCGGGACCACAAAATGCAGTGGTACCCCTTCCTCTCTTAACCTCCCTCTGACTAACCCTGATCATCATGGACTCTCAGCACGGGGCTACAAAACCCCCCTTCCCACTCTCCAGCTCCCAGCTCCACTTTTAAGCAATGGGTTTTTCAAACACACTGATTATCACAGTGAGGTTTCTGGTTGCCTATCCAGAACCCCCCTTGGCCTTTTGCGTCGATGAACCAAAACACAATTGCGATACTCGGCCCGGAGCGGTTGAAGCTGAGCACGCCACTCTCCTCCTTGTTTTGCTGGACGACAACAACCACCCACCCATTAGACCCATTAGACCCTCCTGGTGGCCAGTGAAACCCTTCCACTACATCGTGGAGCCTCCTGTTTGCGGCCGGGTCTGATCTTAAACAGTCCGTTCGTTGCCCCTTCCTTCCCTTTTCAGGTGGTTCCGATTGGCTCATGCAATCTGCAAAAAGAGAAGGGGCAAACAAAACCGCAAGACCAGCGGAGTTAGCTTTGGACGGGATTTGGCTCGCTTGGCTGAATTTTCACTGCAGGTGATTATTTTGATTAATTAACAACGGCCGAGTCAGCAGGATTTTTTCTTTGCATCACAACGGAAGTACCCGCACTACTTTGGCAAAACACTTTGTTAAGAATTCATATCCAGTTGTTTTGAAGACAGAAAAGTTACCTTTAATTTACAATTGTCTCTTTAATTTACAATACACAATGACCCAGAATTCCTCAGTGACAAACCACATACATCAACAGGAAAGTGAAAAATCTTTAAGCTTCTTGTAATAACAATGACAATTAAAATATAACTATGGTGCCTTCAACATTTTTT